>NC_074688.1:9080165-9180165 GCF_029448725.1 Salvelinus fontinalis | reverse complement strand
GAAGAGAGAGGGTAAGGGAGGAGGAGGAGAGGAGGTATAGAGGAGGCAGAGAGGAGGCAGAGAGGAGGAAGAGAAGAGGAAGAGAGGAGGAAGAGAGGAGGAAGAGATGAGGCAGAGAGGAGGAAAAGAGGAGGAAGAGAGGAGGTAGAGAGGAGGAAGAGATGAGGAAGAGAGGAGGCAGAGAGGAGGAAGAGAGAGGGTAAGGGAGGAGGAGGAGAGAGGGTAAGGGAGGAGGAGAGGAGAGGGTAAGTGAGGAGGTATAGAGGAGGCAGAGAGGAGGAAGATAAGAGGAAGAGAGGAGGTAGAGAGGAGGAAGAGATGAGGAAGAGAGGAGGCAGAGAGGAGGAAAAGAGGAGGAAGAGAGAGGGTAAGGGAGGAGGAAGAGAGGAGGTAGAGAGGATGAAGAGAGGAGGTATAGAGGAGGCAGAGAGGAGTAAGATAAGAGGAAGAGAGGAGGAAGAGAAGAGGAAGAGATGAGGAAGAGAGGAGGCAGAGAGGAGGAAGAGAGAGGGTAAGGGAGGAGGAAGAGAGGAGGCAGAGAGGAGGAAAAGAGGAGGAAGAGAGAGGGTAAGGGAGGAGGAAGAGAGGAGGTATAGAGGAGGCAGAGAGGAGGAAGAGAGAGGGTAAGGGAGGAGGAAGAGAGGAGGCAGAGAGGAGGAAAAGAGGAGGAAGAGAGAGGGTAAGGGAGGAGGAAGAGAGGAGGTATAGAGGAGGCAGAGAGGAGGAAGAGAGAGGGTAAGGGAGGAGGAGGAGAGAGGGTAAGGGAGGAGGAGGAGAGAGGGTAAGTGAGTGGTGACAGAAGTTGGAATCATGGCTCGATAGCTACATGTCAGTGTTACATTAAGCAGACATTAAGGTTAAGGGGCAACATGTAGCCATCAATCAACATGAGAGCACTTCAATTTGTGTGTGTGTGTGAGACAAAATAATAATATGCCGTAGAGACACAATCATTAAAGTCTGATAGATGGAATATTTGAGATAATCTATATTTGTATTGGTGTTTTAGTCTTTTCTCTCTAGAGTCTCCTCTGTCATTTTATCTGTCATTGATTCCTGTGAGACATTCCTGTTAGAGTACAGACAGACCATACATGTGCGTGAATTGAGAGCATGTGAGTGCGTGAGGCAGAAAGTGTGAGTGTGTTTTCAGGCCCGGTGTATCTCCACAGCATCTCTGGAACAATTTGAGGGAGGTGATTTCATACATTTTTCCAGGATTCGCTCTGCTGTGTGGAAAATAACTGTAATTACTGCTGACTGCTTACCTGGCGCACCACATGATGCTATGACGAGCTGTCACCGTTTGACAACGTGTAGTGTGTGTGTGTGTGTCAACCTAAAGCAGGCGTGATAGAATGTAATCACTATGCGTGTGTCAGCGCTGCTGTAAAACACATCAAGCACATGCGTGTTTCATGGTAATAGCATGATCTATAACCACACAGGACGGCAATATGTTTATGTGGCCTGGTGCTTCACTGTCTAATGATCTCTGGTGTCAGACGTGTGTGTGTGTGTGTGTGTGTGTCTGTGTGTAGGTGTATGTGTATGTGTGTGTGTCTGTGTGTGTATGTGTGTGTGTGTGTCTGTGTGTGTGTGTGTGTGTGTGTGTGCGTGTGTGCGCGTGTGTGCGCGTGCATGTGTTTGTTCGAAAATCAGTCAAACACATTGAGAGTGTTACTATGAGAGATCGGTTATACACACTTAACAAAATATAAACGTAACATGAAAAGTGTTGGTACCCTGTTTCATGAGCTGAAATAAAAGATCCCAGAAATTTTACATATGCACAAAAAATGTATTTCTCTCAAATTTTGGGCACAAATTAGTTTACATCCCTTTTAGTGAACATTTGTCATTTGCCAAGATAATCCATCCACCTGGCAGGTGTGGCATATCAAGAAGCTGATTAAACAGCATTAAACACAGGTGCACCTAGTCAGGATCGAGTGAAAGATGAACGGAGCAAAGTACAGAAAGATCCTTGATGAAAACCTGCTCCAGAGAGCTCAGAATCTCAGATCTTGGTGAAGGTTCACCTTCCAACAGGACAACGACCCTAAGCACACAGCCAAGACAACGCAGGACTGGCTTCGGGACAAGTCTCTGAATGTCCTTGAATGGCCCAGCCAGAGCCTGGACTTGAACCCGATCGAACATCTCTGGAGAGACCTGAAAATAGCTGTGCAGCAACACTCCCCAGCCAACCTGACAGAGCATGAGAGGATCTGCAGAGAAGAATGGGAGAAACTTCCCAATCTGTGTGCCAAGCTTGTAGCGTCATACCCAAGAAGACTCGAGGTTGTAATCACTGCCAAAGGTGCTTCAACAAAGTACTGAGTTAAGTCTGAATAATTATGGAAATGTGATATTTCAGTTTTAGATTTTCAATAAATTGTCAAATATTTCTAAAAACCTGTTTTTTCTTTGTCATTATGGGGTATTGTGTGTAGATTGATGAGGTAAAAAAACAATTCAATCAATATAGAATAAGGCTGTAGCGAAAGAAAATGTGGAAAAAGTCAAGGTGTCTGAATACTTTCCGAATGTATATGAACTGTTACTCAGTAAGATATTTTTTATTCAATGTGTAAACATAATGACACATAATCCCACCCACACACACACATACTGGCCCAAATACACTAATACCATCTATAATTCATGATGGTTTTGCATATCGGTCATGCTCCTGGTTTGCATATGTGATTAATTATATCAGTTCAATCTGTCAGCCGACCTCCAGCCCCTCACCGCTAATACATTACCCCTGGAGAGAGAGAGGTAGAGAGGTAGAGATAGTTAGAGGTAGAGAGAGGTAGTGGTAGAGGTAGAGAGAGGTAGAAGTAGTTAGAGGTAGAGAGAGGTAGAGGTAGAGAAGTAGAGAGAGAGATGTAGAGAGGTAGAGGTAGTGGTAGAGGTAGAGAGAGGTAGAAGTAGAGAGAGAGAGGTAGAGGTAGAGAGAGAGAGGTAGAGAGGTAGAGGTAGAGAGAGAGGTAGAGAGGTAGAGGTAGAGAGAGAGGTAGATAGAGAGGTAGATAGAGAGAGGTAGAGAGAGAGGTAGAGGTAGAGAGAGGTAGAGGTAGAGAGAGAGAGAGGTAGAGGTAGAGAGAGAGAGGTAGAGGTAGAGAGAGAGGTAGAGGTAGAGAGAGAGAGGTAGAGAGAGAGAGGTAGAGAGAGGAAGCACAAGCCAATGGCATGTAGCAGATGCTCAGCAGGCTCTGCTCACACTTACTGGTCTGAGGCCAAACCACACGACTAACAACATTGGACACTTTAAGGAACACAAAACCTTCACTATCTCATACTGGAATAACCAAGGCCTGAGGTCATCTGCCTTTGGCCTAAAGAGCAGGAATCTGGACTTCATCAAAGAAATCAGAAATACAGACATTGTCATCCTACAAGAAACGTTGTATAGAGGAGATGGTTGGTTGCCCTCTAGGTTACAGAGAGCTGGTAGTCCCATCCACCAAACTACCATGTGTGAAACAGGGAAGGGACACAAAGGGGTATGCTAATTTGGTATAGAGCAGATCTAACTCGCTGTATTAAATGAATCAAAACAGGAACATTTTACATTTGGCTAGAAATTCAAAAGGAAATGATCATAACAGAGAAAAATGTCCTCATGTGTGCTACCTATATCCCCCCACGAGAATCCCCATACTATAATGAAGACAGCTTCTCCATCCTGGAGGGGGAAATCAATCATTTCCAGGCCCAGGGACATGTACTCGTCTGTGGCGACCTAAAAGCCAGAACCTGACACCCTCAGCACACAAGGGGACAAACACCTGCTTGGAGGTGACAGCATTCCCTCCCCCATATGCCCCCCTAGGCACAACTATGACAACATAACCAACAAAAACGGGTTACAACTCCTGCAGCTCTGCTCACAAAGAGACCCCACAGAGCCCCAGGACAACAACACAATTAGACGAAACCAACTTGACTTAACAAAAAACTGACCAAACTAGAATGCTATTTGGCCCTAAACAGAGAGTACACAGTGGCAGAATACCTGACCAATGTGACTGACCCAAACTAAGGAAAGCTTTGACTATGTACAGACTCAGTGAGCATAGCCTTGCTATTGAGAAAGGCTTCCGTAGGCAGACCTGGCTTTCAAGAGAAGACAAGCTATGTGTACGCTGCCCACAAAATGAGGTGGAAACTGAGCTCCACTTCCTAACCTCCTTTCTAATGTATGATCATATTAGAGACACATATTTCCCTCAGATTACACAGATCCACAAGGAATTCGAAAACAAACCCAATTTTTATGAACTGGGTGAAATACCAGTGTTCCATCACAGCAGCAAGATTTGTGACCTTTTGCCACAAGAAAAGGTCAACCAGTGAAGAACAAACACCATTGTAAATACAAACCATATTTATGCTTATTTATTTTCCCTTTTGTACGTTAACCATTTGTACATCGTTACAACACAGTATATATACGTAATATGACATTTGTAATGTCTTAATTCTTTTGGAACTGCTGAGAGTGTACTGTTTACTGTTCATTTTCATTGTTTATCTCACTTTAGTATATTATCTACTTCACTTGCTTTGGCAATGTTAACATATGGTTCCCATGCCAATAAAGCCCCTTGAATTGAACTGAGAGGTAGAGGTAGAGATAGAGAGGTAGAGGTAGAGAGAAGTAGAGGTAGTGGGTGTGGTTGTGGTAGAGAGAGAGAGAGAGGTTGAGAGAGAGAGGTTGAGAGAGAGAGATTAAGAGAGAGGTTGAGAGAGGGAGAGAGAGAGAGAGAGAGAGGTTGAGAGAGAGGTTGGGAGAGGGAGAGAGAGAGAGAGGTTGAGAGAGAGAGAGAAAGAGAGAGAGAGAGAGAAAATAAATGATTCTGGTGTTAGGGTTTAGAGAGAGATACCATTCTGAATCTCTTGTGCTTATGGAGGGTGAATAATAGTTCCCTCTTTCTCTCCCTCCCTTTGTCATGCTCTTATCTCGTTCTTGTCCTCTCACTCTGTCCCTTTCTTTTCAACATGATCTCACACGATTTGACTTCAGATTCTGACGTTCATCCCCGTTTCTATAAACGTGAAAAGTGTTTTTGTCACCCTGGGCTGACTCCTGCTCAGCATTGTTCTGCGTCTCCAAATGTCACATTTCGAGGTGGTCAAATTTAAGGGTGAAAGGGAAATGTCAAACATTTCCATCTTCATATTCATCATCTCCAGCACCAACCCAACATACACTGCTTGAACAAAAGTATGTGGACACCTGCTCGTCGAACATCTCATTCCAAAATCATGTGTATTAATATGGGATTGGTTCCCCCTTCCCCCTAACAGCCTCCACTCTTCTGGGAAGTCTTTCCACTGGATGTTGGAACATTGCTGTGGGGACTTGCTTCCATTCAGCCACAAGAGCATTAGTGAGGTCGGGCACTGATGTTAGGTCTGGCTCACAGTCGGCATTCCAGTTCATCCCAAAGGTGTTTGATGGGGTTGAGGTCAAATCTCGACAAACCACTTCTGTATGGACCTCTCTTTGTGCACTGTCATACTGAAACAGGAAAGGGCCTTCCCCAAATTGTTGCCACAAAGTTGGAAGCACAGAATCGTCTAGAATGTCATTGTGTGCTGTAGCGTTAAGATTTCCCAACACTGGAACTAAAGGGCCTAGCCGAACCATGAAAAACAGCCCCTCCTCCACCAAACCTTACAGTTGGCACTATGCATTTGGGTAGGTAGCGTTCTCCTGCCATCTGCCAATCCCAGATGTATCCGTTTGGACTGCCAGATGGTGAAGCGTGATTTATCACTCCAGAGAATGCGTTTGCACTGCTCCAGAGTCCAATGGCGGCGAGCTTTACACCACACCAGCCGACGCTTGGCATTGAGCATGGCGATCTTAGGCTTGTGTGCGGCTGCGGGGCCATGGTTCTCTGAGCTTGTGTGGCCTCCCACTTCGCAGCTGAGCAGTTATTGCTGCTACACGTTTCCACTTCCCAATAACAGCACTTACAGATGACTGGGGCAGGTCTAGCAGGGCAGAAATTTGACGAACTGACTTGTTGGAAAGGTGGCATCCTATGACGGTGCTCTATTGTATACACTTTTCAGCAACGGGGTGAGGCTGAAACAGCTGAATCCACTAATTTGAAGGGGTGTCCACATTCACTATATATACAAAAGTATGTGAAAATATCCCATTTCTGTGTTTAGTTGTAAAGAAAATAGAGGAAAATAAGTGTTCCCAATTATATCATCAGTGTGCATCATGTGATTTTAGCCAATTAGGCGTAGGCATTGCCTACACGTTGCCTACTAATTGGTTGATGATGTCATTGGAAACACTAATTTTGCTCCATATTTTTTTACAACAATACATAGAAATGTGTCATTTTCACATATGTTGATGTTGGGGTGGTGCTGGAGATGATGAATATGAAGTTGAAAATGTTAGAAATGTCCCTTTAATGTTTTTAAAACATTAAGTTTAGGCATTTTTTCTTTAACCTTTATTTAACTAAGTCAGTTAAGGACAAATTCTTATTTATATTGACGGCTTACACCGGCCAAACCTGGACGACGCTGGGCCAATTGTGCGCCGCCCTATGGTTCTCCCAATCACGTCCGGTTGTGATACAGCCTGGATTCATTCAGACTGGTGAAGGTTAGGGTTAGGGTTAGGAGAGGGTTAGGGTTGGGAGAGGGTTAGGGTTAGGGTTAGGGTTGGGAGAGGGTTAGGGTTATGGTTGGAAGAGGGTTAGGGTTAGGGTTGGGAGAGGGTTAGGGTTGGGAGAGGGTTAGGGTTAGGGTTCGGAGAGGGTTAGGGTTAGGGTTGGGAGAGGGTTGGGAGAGGGTTAGGGTTAGGGTTGGGAGAGAGTTAGGGTTAGGGTTGGGGTTGGGGTTAGGGTTGGGAGAGGGTTAGGGTTAGGGTTGGGGTTGGGGTTAGGGTTGGGAGAGGGTTAGTGTTGGGGTTAGGGTTAGGGTTAGGGTTGGGGTTAGGGTTAGGGTTGGGAGAGGGTTAGGGTTAGGGTTGGGAGAGGGTTAGGGTTGGGAGAGGGTTAGGGTTAGGGTTGGGAGAGGGTTGGGAGAGGGTTAGGGTTGGGAGAGGGTTAGGGTTAGGGTTGGGAGAGGGTTAGGGTTAGGAGAGGGTTAGGGTTAGGGTTGGGAGAGGGTTAGGGTTAGGGTTGGGAGAGGGTTGGGGTTAGGGTTAGGAGAGGGTTAGGGTTAGGGTTGGGAGAGGGTTAGGGTTGGGAGAGTTAGGGTTAGGGTTGGGAGAGGGTTAGGGTTGGGAGAGGGTTAGGGTTGGGAGAGGGTTAAAACTAAACAATAAACAACGATAATCTTCCACATTGAACACGCAACCTTCAGATCTCGAGTCATGGGATAACACATGTCCCCTTCCACAACGCCTTAGCAAAACACAAGCCCACTAGATGGCAATAGCGCTCACTGTTGCCCCTAGTGGACGGTTTTGAAGGCATTTCCCAGTGTCCAATTTCAGAGTCAATCTTGAGCAATCTGCCTGCTCTTTCTCCATACACTGTCAGATCTCAATGGCAGGGGATTACTGGTGATTCATATTGTCAGTAGTTTGTGTTTTCAGATAGACATACACCATACACCATAGATTCCTATTTCGCATCAAAGCCGCCTTCACTCACGCTGCCAAACATACCCTCGTAAAACTGACTATTCTACCGATCCTTGACTTCGTAGATGTCATTTACAAAATAGCATCCAACACTCTACTCAGCAAATTGAATGTAGTCCATCACAGTGCCATCCGTTTTGTCACCAAAGCCCCATATACTACCCACCACTGCGACCCACCACTGCGACCTGTATGCTCTCGTTGGCTGGCCATCGCTTCGTATTCTTCGCCAAACCCACTGGCTGCAGGTCATCTATAAGTCTTTGCTAGGTAAAGCCCCGCCTAATCTCAGCTCACTGGTCACCATAGCAACAGCCACCCATAGCACGCGCTCCAGCAGGTATATTTCACTGGTCATCCCCAAAGCCAACTCCTCCTTTGGCCGCCTTTCCTTCCAGTTCTCTGCTGCCAATGACTCGAACGAATTGCAAAAATCACTGAAGCTGGAGTCTCATATCTATCTCACTCACTAACTTTAAGCATCAGCTGTCAGAGCAGCTTACCGATCATTGCACCTGTACACAGCCCATCTGGAAATAGCCCACCCAACTACCTCATCCCCATATTGCTATTTCTTTTTTTGCTCCTTTGCACCCCAGTATCTCTACTTGCACATCATCTTCTGCACATCTATCACTCCAGTTTAATTGCTAAATTGTAAATATTTCTGTTAAGGCTGTCGCTCTCCTCATCCTCGGATGAGGTGAGGAGAGAAGGATCTTCAGACCAAAATGCGGTTTCAGGGAAATAAGCCATCTTTTATTTTATAACAGAAAAACTGATGATGATGGCAACACGAAAACAAACACTTTAACAAACTTACAAAATAACAAAACGACGTAGAACGAAACCTGAACATAAACTCACATCACTAAACGTAAACTCACGGACAGGAACGTTACATCAAAACACACGAACAGCCAAACAGTCCCGTATGTGAAAATACATCGACAACGACGAAGACATCACAGGAGACAATTACCCACAACCAATGAGAGCCTATGGCTACCCTAAATAAGGCTCCCAATCAGAGACAACCGAAATCAGCTGTCTCCAATTGGGAACTCATTCAGGTAACCATAGACTCTCCTATACAACTAAACATACATAGACAACGCTAGACACCTGAACTCCACACAAACCCATATACTACACAACAACCCCTTTACCATAAAAAACACCCAAAACCAACAAAACACAAACATTCCCCATGTCACACCCTGACCTAACTAAAATAATAAAGAAAACAAAGAATACTAAGGCCAGGGCGTGACATAACCCCCCCCTTAAGGTGCGAACTCCGGGCGCACCATTACACAGTCTAGGGGAGGGTCTGGGTGGGCTTCCATCCATGGTGGCGGCTCCGGCTCTGGTCGTGGTCCCCACGTCACCACAGTCCCTAACCGCCTCCTTAGCTTCCTCCAGATGACCCCCCTCCACATTAACCACACTGCATTAAGGGGCAGTTCCGGACTAAGGGGCAGTACCAGGGTAAGGGGCAGTACCAGGGTAAGGGGCAGCACCAGGGTAAGGGGCAGTACCAGGGTAAGGGGCAGCACCAGGGTAAGGGGCAGCACCAGGGTAAGGGGCAGCACCAGGGTAAGGGGCAGCACCAGGGTAAGGGGCAGCACCAGGGTAAGGGGCAGCTCCGGACTGAGGAATGGCAGCTCCGGACTGAGGAATGGCAGCTCCGGACTAAGGGACTGCAGCTCCGGACTGAGGGACGGCCCATGGCTAGCTGACGGATCTGGCTGCTCATGGCTGGCTGACGGATCTGGCTGCTCATGGCTAGCTGACGGATCTGGCTGCTCATGGCTAGCTGACGGATCTGGCTGCTCATGGCTAGCTGACGGATCTGGCTGCTCATGGCTGGCTGACGGATCTGGCTGCTCATGGCTGGCTGACGGATCTGGCTGCTCATGGCTAGCTGACGGATCTGGCTGCTCATGGCTAGCTGACGGATCTGGCTGCTCATGGCTGGCTGACGGATCTGGCTGCTCATGGCTAGCTGACGGATCTGGCTGCTCATGGCTAGCTGACGGATCTGGCTGCTCATGGCTGGCTGACGGATCTGGCTGCTCATGGCTGGCTGACTGATCTGGCTGCTCCTGTCTGATTGGCGGCTCTGGCAGATCCTGTCTGGTTGGCGGCTCTGGCAGATCCTGTCTGGTTGGCGGCTCTGGCAGATCCTGTCTGGTTGGCGGCTCTGGCAGATCCTGTCTAACGGACGGCTCTAGCGGCTCCTGTCTGGCTGGCGGCTCTAGCGGCTCCTGTCTGGCGGACGGCTCAGTAGGCTCATGGCAGACGGGCGGCTTTGCAGGCTCATGGCAGACGGGCGGCTTTGCAGGCTCATTGCAGACGGATGGCTCAGATGGCGCTGGGGAGACGGATGGCTCAGATGGCGCTGGGGAGACGGATGGCTCAGATGTCGCTGGGGAGACGGATGGCTCAGATGGCGCTTGGCAGACGGGCAGTTCAGTCATCACTGTGCAGACGGCAGACTCCTGCCGGCTGAGGCGCACTGTAGGCCTGGTGTGTGGTGCCGGGACTGGTGGCACCGGGCTGGGGACACGCATCTCAGGGCTAGTGCGGGGAGCAGCAACAGGACGCACAGGACTCTGGGGACACACAGGAGGCTTGGTGCGTGGTTTAGACACTGGTGGTAAAGGGCTGGAGACACGCACCATATAGCTAGTGCGTGGAGGAGGCACTGGTGGTACTGGGTTGGGGCGGGGAGGTGGCGCCGGAAATACCGGACCGTGCAGGCGTACTGGCTCCCTTGAACGCCGAGCCTGCCCAACCTTACCTGGTTGTATGCTCCCCGTCGCCTGACCAGTGCGGGGAGGTGGAATAACCCGCACCGGCCTATGTAGGCGAACCGGGGACACCATGCGTAAGGCTGGTGCCATGTACGCCGGCCCGAGGAGACGCACTGGTGACCAGATGCGTTGGGCCGGCTTCATGACATACGGCTCAACGCTCAGTCTAGCCCGGCCGATACGTGGAGCTGAAATGTACCGAACCGGGCTATGCACGCGTACAGGAGACACCGTGCGCTCTACTGCGTAACACGGTGTCTGCCCGTACTCCCGCTCTCCACGGTAAGTACAGGGAGTAGGCGCAGGTTTCCTACCTGACTTCGCCACACTCCCTTTAAGGCCCCCCCCAAGAAATTTTTGGGTTGTACTCACGGGTCTCCAGCCTTGTCTCCGTGCTGCCTCCTCATATCGCCTCCTCTCGGCTTTAGCTGCCTCCAGCTCTTCACGAGGAAGGCGATATTCTCCCGGTTGAGCCCACGGCCCCTTACCATCCAGTATCTCCTCCCATGTCCATGAATCCTGTGTAGGTAGGTCCTGTTGCCGCTTTCCATGCCGCTTGGTCCTATGGTGGGTAATTCTGTCACGATCGTGTGGAGGATTGACGGACCAATACGCAGCACTTGGAAAATAAGCCATCTCCTTTTATTTAACGAAGAAGACACACGAAACAAAAACACTTAAACACTAAACAAAATAACAAAACGACGTAGAACGAAACCTGAACATAAACTCACATCACTAAACGTAAACTCACGGACAGGAACGTTACATCAAAACACACGAACAGCCAAACAGTCCCGTATGTGAAAAATACATCGACAACGACGAAGACATCACAGGAGACAATTACCCACAACCAATGAGAGCCTATGGCTACCCTAAATAAGGCTCCCAATCAGAGACAACCGAAATCAGCTGTCTCTAATTGGGAACTCATTCAGGTAACCATAGACTCTCCTATACAACTAAACATACATAGACAACGCTAGACACCTGAACTCCACACAAACCCATATACTACACAACAACCCCTTTACCATAAAAAACACCCAAAACCAACAAAACACAAACATTCCCCATGTCACACCCTGACCTAACTAAAATAATAAAGAAAACAAAGAATACTAAGGCCAGGGCGTGACAATTTCGCACACTATGGCCTATTTATTGCCTTACCTCCCTAATCTTACTACATTTGCACACACTGTATATACATTTTTCTATTGTGTCATTGACTGTACATTTGTTTATTCCATGTGTAACTCTGTGTTGTTTGTGTCACACTGCTTTGCTTGATCTTGGCCAGGTCGCAGTTGTAAATGAGAACTTGGCCTACCTGGTTAAATAAAGGTTAAATTAATAAAATTAAATAGGGTTATTTTCTCCAACAAAAATAACTGAGCTTGTGGTAATAATGACTCTGTGATTGAATGCATGTATTTACCACTTAGCAGTTATACATTAGGCACCCATGCACACACACGCGCACGCGCACACACAAAATAAAAGTGGCTAATCTCATCTGAAAGGCGTTTTAATTGCTGATGACTCATCGCTTGTCGTCCAGCTGGCCCTCTGATGGCAACAAAAGAGAACTGTCTGAAAAAACATGAATACCCACACACACGAACGCACGCACACACACACACACACACACACACACACACACACACACACACACACACACACACACACACACACACACACACACACACACACACACACACACACACAAAACAATTGCATGCCCACGTACATGAATGCTTCTACACAAACACGCACACACACACATGGCACACTCTGATCTGATGGCATTGTATCACAGGGACGTCATCGGTGGGTATGATCTATTCACAGAGTAATTGAAGGAGAAGGGAGTGAGGGAAAGTGGAGATTATGAAAATGGTCACACACACATGCCCACACAAACACAGCAGAGATAAATATGAGCGTGTGTGTGTGTGTGTGTGTGTGTGTGTGTGTGTGTGTGTGTGTGTGTGTGTGTGTGTGTGTGTGTGTGTGTGTGTGTGTGTGTGTGTGTGTGTGTGTGTGTGTGTGTGTGTGTGTGTGTGTGTGTGTGTGTGTGTGTGGTGGGGCCCGTATTATGTATCTCATGCTGCGTTTACAAAGGCAGCCTAATTATGATATTTTATCCACTAATTGGTCTTTTGACCAATCAGATCTTTTCACATCAGAACTTTTTCATTGGTCAAAAAACCAATAAGTGAATTTTTTTTTAAATTGGGTTGCCTGTGTAAACGCAGCCATTAAGTCTAATATATCTCATCTGGATCAGTGATGGAGACTGATAGGCATCAGCAATCTAACATACGTTAACCCCATTCCATACAAATGTGCGCAACCGCGACATTCAAACGAGGCTACAAAGAAAACTAATGGGACTGTAGCGACTGTGTTGACTTCAAAATCTGAGGTGTGAACTACGTTTCTATTCAAGCGTTGATTGACATGGTAATGGATCTATAGTATCGGAGAAAAGTTGAAAAAAAGGACCCCTCCGACGCTGTACGCTACATCGTGACGTGTCATGGCGTAACAAACAGCACACATAAAGCAACTAATTCTGTCTTACAGCCTCTCTCCACCAGGTGTAGCACTTCTCTCACCATTTAAAATCAAGAAAGGGACAGGGACAGGGTAAGGGGGAATAACTAGTCATTTTTTTGTCATCACTGCAAGCTATAACGACTCTCAAAAGCCGCTGTTTACTTCTGAAGATCACTTTAGCACCGCCCTAAAAACCAGATTCAAATTCGACACAAACCTTCAAATAGATTTGTAATGACACATTATATAAACTCTGTATAGTGTTTTATTTAAATTTTAGAGGCGATAAGGTGATAAAATGGACAGATCGAGTGAAAAAAGCCGTTTCCCCACACAACATCTCTCCTTCTCACTATCACGCAATAGGTTTAGCTTCCCCACCTGCCATTTTTAAAAAGACCAGACAGAGCTCATTGCCTTCTTGAATCATGCAGAGATGGGCATCATGAAGGTCTTGTCACTGATTTTGTTGGAAAGGGGAGAATTTGTGCTTTACAATGGTATTGATATTACAGTTGATCTGGAAGTATTACGTTTTTTGGGCGCTAAAATAAGGTCAGTTGTACGGACCAGCGCGAAGTGCAAAAGTGAGTTAGTTTACATTACTCCCTCTGTTTAATTTTCTCTCTTTCTCTTTCCACAAACTCATACATCCACACAGACATCACATCTTCTGGCACAGATATGGGACTCCTGATACAATTTTTAGACCTCCAACTTTTTGGGGATGGGGGCAGCATTTTCACTTTTGGATGAATAGCGTGTCCAGAGTGAACTGCCTCCTACTCTGTCCCAGATGCTAATATATGCATATTAGTATTACTATTGGATAGAAAACACTCTGAAGTTTCTAAAACTGTTTGAATGATGTCTGTGAGTATAACAGAACTCATATGGCAGGCGAAAACCTGAGGAAAATCCAACCAGGAAGTGGGATATCTGAGGTTGGTCGATTTTCAACTCGGCCCCTATTGAATGCACAGTAGGATATGGATCTGTTTGCTCTTCCTACGGCTTCCACTAGATGTCAACAGTCCGTAGAACCTTGAATGAGGCTTCTACTGTGATATGGAGCCTGATGGGAGCTGTTTGAGGCAGTGGTCTGGCAGAGAGCCAGCTCCTGGTCATGCTCATTTCACATGATAGCGACCTGCGTTCCATTGCTTTTCTACAGACAAAGGAATTCTCCGGTTGGAACGTTATTGAATATTCATGATAACAACATCCTAAAGATTGATTCTATACTTAGTTTGACAAGTTTCTTCGACCTGTAATATAACTTTTTGAAGTTTTCGTCCGACGTTCGGCTGGACCTGCACAAGCGTTTGGATATGTGTACTAAACGTGCTAACAAAAGTAGCTACTTGGACATAAATAATGGACATTATCGAACAAAACAACAATTTATTGTGGAACTAGGATTTCTGGGAGTGCATTCTGATGAAGATCATCAAAGGTAAGGGAATATTTATAATGTAATTTCTGATTTCTGTTGACTCCAACATGGCGGAATTTGTATTTTATTTTCTGAGCGCCGTCTCAGATTATTGCATGGTTTGCTTTTTCCGTAAAGTTTTTTTGAAATCTGACACAGCGGTTGCATTAAGAACAAGTGTATCTTTAATTCTATGTAAAACATGTATCTTTCATCAAACTTTATGATGAGTATTTATGTTATTTGACGTGGCTCTCTGCAATTTCTCCGGATATTTTGGAGGCATTTCTGAACATGGCGCCAATGTATACTGAGGTTTTTGGATATAAATATTAACTTTATCGAACAAAACATATATGTATTGTGTAACATGAAGTTCTATGAGTGTCATCTGATGAAGATCATCAAAGGTTAGTGATTCATTTTATCTCTATTTCTGCTTTTTGTGACTCCTATCTTTGGCTGGAAAATGGCTGTGTGTGTTTTTGTGACTAGGCTCTGACCTAACATAATCATATGTTGTGCTTTCGCTGTAAAGCATTTTTGAAATCGGACACGATGGGTAGATTAACAAGAGGTTTATCTTTCATTTGCTTTATTGGACTTGTTAATGTGTGAAAGTTACATATTTCTAAAAAATATTTTGGAATTTCACATGCTGCCTTTTCAGAGGAATGTTGTCGAGGGGTTCCGCTAGTGGAACGCCCGTCCTAGAATAAACATATTGGAAATGAGACGTTGGATCAAAAATAAGTGGCTATAGGAGGGACCCCAATTCAAAGCCTATACAGTATTACATACAGATAGTTCTGTATAGCTTTGGAGAGGTATCAACTAGTCTGTGTTTCACATGAGATTTAACCATGCGGGTATAGAAGCACCAAATGACTGGGCCTGCTTCAGAGAATGAAATAGACATCTGGGTCATTCCACAAAAAACAGTGCTTTATGTATCCCTTTGATATTAGTAGAAATTGTGCACCAATATTGAATTTTAAAAAGCCTATTATATTAAATTAAGTGCTCTTTAAATGGATAATTCAATATACAGTGGGGCAAAAAAGTATTTAGTCAGCCACCAATTGTGCAAGTTCTCCCACTTAAAAAGATGAGAGAGGCCTGTAATTTTCATCATAGGTACACTTCAACTATGACAGAAAACGAGAAAAGAAAATCCAGAAAATCACATTGTAGGATTTGTAATGAATTTATTTGCAAATTATGGTGGAAAATAAGTATTTGGTCACCTACAAACAAGCAAGATTTCTGGCTCTCACAGACCTGTAACTTCTTCTTTTAAGAGGCTCCTCTGTCCTCCACTCGTTACCTGTATTAATGGCACCTGTTTGAACTTGTTATCAGTATAAAAGACACCTGTCCACAACCTCAAACAGTCACACTCCAAACTCCACTATGGCCAAGACCAAAGAGCTGTCAAAGGACACCAGAAACAAAATTGTAGACCTGCACCAGGCTGGGAAGACTGAATCTGCAATAGGTAAGCAGCTTGGTTTGAAGAAATCAACTGTGGGAGCAATTATTAGGAAATGGAAGACATACAAGACCACTGATAATCTCCCTCGATCTGGGGCTCCACACAAGATCTCACCCCGTGGGGTCAAAATGATCACAAGAACGGTGAGCAAAAATCCCAGAACCACACGGGGGGACCTAGTGAATGACCTGCAGAGAGCTGGGACCAAAGTAACAAAGCCTACCATCAGTAACACACTACGCCGCCAGGGACTCAAATCCTGCAGTGCCAGGCGTGTCCCCCTGCTTAAGCCAGTACATGTCCAGGCCCGTCTGAAGTTTGCTAGAGAGCGTTTGGATGATCCAGAAGAAGATTGGGAGAATGTCATATGGTCAGATGAAACCAAAATATAACATTTTGGTAAAAACTCAACTCGTCGTGTTTGGAGGACAAAGAATGCTGAGTTGCATCCAAAGAACACCATACCTACTGTGAAGCATGGGGGTGGAAACATCATGCTTTGGGGCTGTTTTTCTGCAAAGGGACCAGGACGACTGATCCGTGTAAAGGAAAGAATGAATGGGGCCATGTATCGTGAGATTTTGAGTGAAAACCTCCTTCCATCAGCAAGGGCATTGAAGATGAAACGTGGCTGGGTCTTTCAGCATGACAATGATCCCAAACACACCGCCCGGGCAACAAAGGAGTGGCTTCGTAAGAAGCATTTCAAGGTCCTGGAGGACAGGAGTGGACATGAGGAAAGTGGGTGGTAGGATTGGGCATGATGGAAGTGGATGGTAGGATTGGACATGATGGAAGTGGATGGTAGGATTGGACATGAGGAAAGTGGATGGTAGGATTGGGCATGAGGGAAGTGGATGGTAGGATTGGACATGAGGGAAGTGGATGGGACAGGAGTGGACATGAGGAAAGTGGATGGTAGGATTGGGCATGAGGGAAGTGGATGGTAGGATTGGACATGAGGGAAGTGGATGGGACAGGAGTGGACATGAGGAAAGTGGATGGTAGGATTGGGCATGAGGGAAGTGGATGGTAGGATTGGACATGAGGGAAGTGGATGGTAGGATTGGACATGAGGGAAGTGGATGGTAGGATTGGGCATGAGGGAAGTGGATGGTAGGATTGGACATGAGGGAAGTGGATGGTAGGATTGGACATGAGGGAAGTGGATGGTAGGATTGGACATGAGGGAAGTGGATGGTAGGATTGGACATGAGGGAAGTGGATGGTAGGATTGGACATGAGGGAAGTGGATGGTAGGATTGGACATGAGGGAAGTGGATGGTAGGACTGGGCATGAGGGAAGTGGATGGTAGGATTGGGTATGAGGGAAGTGGATGGTAGGATTGGGCATGAGGGAAGTGGATGGTAGGATTGGGCTTGAGGGAAGTGGATGGTAGGATTGGACATGAGGGAAGTGGATGGTAGGACTGGGCATGAGGGAAGTGGATGGGACTGGAGTGGACATGAGGGAAGTGGATGGTAGGATTGGACATGAGGGAAGTGGATGGTAGGATTGGTTATGAGGGAAGTGGATGGTAGCATTGGACACGAGGGAAGTGGATGGTAGGATTGGACATGAGGGAAGTGGATGGTAGGATTGGGCATGAGGGAAGTGGATGGTAGGATTGGACATGAGGGAAGTGGATGGTAGGATTGGGCATGAGGGAAGTGGATGGTATGAGTGGACATGAGGGAAGTGGATGGGACAGGAGTGGACATGAGGGAAGTGGATGGAACATGAGTGGACATGAGGGAAGTGGATGGGACAGGAGTGGACATGAGGGAAGTGGATGGGACAGGAGTGGACATGAGGGAAGTGGATGGTAGGATTGGACATGAGGGAAGTGGATGGGACAGGAGTGGACATGAGGGAAGTGGATGGGACAGGAGTGGACATGAGGGAAGTGGATGGGACAGGAGTGGACATGAGGGAAGTGGATGGTAGGATTGGACATGAGGGAAGTGGATGGGACAGGAGTGGACATGAGGGAAGTGGATGGGACAGGAGTGGACATGAGGGAAGTGGATGGTAGGATTGGACATGAGGGAAGTGGATGGGACAGGAGTGGACATGAGGGAAGTGGATGGGACAGGAGTGGACATGAGGGAAGTGGATGGTAGGATTGGACATGAGGGAAGTGGATGGGACAGGAGTGGACATGAGGGAAGTGGATGGGACAGGAGTGGACATGAGGGAAGTGGATGGTAGGATTGGACATGAGGGAAGTGGATGGGACAGGAGTGGACATGAGGGAAGTGGATGGGACAGGAGTGGACATGAGGGAAGTGGATGGGACAGGAGTGGACATGAGGGAAGTGGATGGTAGGATTGGACATGAGGGAAGTGGATGGGACAGGAGTGGACATGAGGGAAGTGGATGGGACAGGAGTGGACATGAGGGAAGTGGATGGTAGGATTGGACATGAGGGAAGTGGATGGGACAGGAGTGGACATGAGGGAAGTGGATGGGACAGGAGTGGACATGAGGGAAGTGGATGGGACAGGAGTGGGCATGAGGGAAGTGGATGGGACAGGAGTGTGCTGCATTCTCTAATCAGACCTGTGTCTGTGGTTTAAACCTTTAAACCTTTAAACCCAGCCGGTGGCTAAATGTCACTGGATCCTCCTCAGCTGGAACCAGCTGATCTTTAAAAACACACACCGCTACGCTCTGCTTGAGCCGACTGTGTGTGTGTGTGTGTGTGTGTGTGTGTGTGTGTGTGTGTGTGTGTGTGTGTGTGTGTGTGTGTGTGTGTGTGTGTGTGTGTGTGTGTGTGTGTGTGTGTGTGTGTGTGTGTATGTGTGTTTATGACTAAATGCCCATTAATTTGTGTATTTGTGCATTTCATTTTCATGGAACACTAACTCTGCAAACAGTTTGATTGCTGACCAGAATGCCAATGAGACACTACTCCAAACCCCTCTGATCCCACCCCTTCACTGTTTCCTTCTTATTAGGCCTGGAGAAACTCACACAGAATGTAAATATAGCTATGTTTATTGGCCTAACTCAGTTGTGTGTGTGTGTGTGTCTGGGTCGCCCGCTTGGTCCTCATTTCCATCCAGGGAAGTGGGATTTCAGTTTAAAATCCTGCCATTTGTTACTCCATTGAATCACCCCAGCTAACAGAAAACTCCAGACAGTTTTAATCAACAAGCTCTCTGTCTCACTGCAGAATTAGACATTCCAGAATTGGAAATCGGTTGCAGCTCAAGTCGACTACAAAACCCTCAATGCAATGCTCTCTCTATGGGCTAGCTAGCTAGCTAGCAAACGTAGCTACACACAATAATAGTACAGTCAGTATTAGCATGTGAAGTAGCTAGTTAGCTGTCAAATCACCTAAACAACCTGCACTATCAATTTAGGAGTCTACAATGTCAACATGTTCAACCTGCAGATTGAGTGCAGTCCGACATTTGCAACAGCACCATGAAATGCACCCTGGATTGAAGAGGCAGACAAATAGGAGACATGTGTTAGACCCTCTGATAAATAAAAAAAAATCTTGAGGTAGGAATATCGCAAAAATATGATCAATGTCTCATTTGAGAGAAGACAATGTCCCGCATTATGACATCAGCCAGTATTGTAATCTGACATGTATCATAGACGTTTCACCATCTAAAAGTCCTATTCCTATTAACTTCCAGTGTAGTGAGAGACTTTATCACAGTACTATGTCATACCGGCCGGATTGCTACCTGTTTGAATGGCAATAGCTCAGCTACACGACTCGGGGATTCGATAGAACTTCGCTGAAGAGATGCACAAAAAACAATATAACATTCAAAATGGGTGAGTCTTTACTTAAAGTTTGGGCACTCCCTCCAAATGGTTAAGGTAAGGGTTAAGGTTTAAGCCAGTGTCCACGACTGGGATTAAATAAACACACCACCTTCTGATTCAGAGTCATGGGACTATACCTATCCACCACCCACTTCCACAACACTAGCACAGCGGTTCCCAAACTAGAGGTCGCGACCGCCTGATATGAAATTGGGGTCATGGGAGAATTTCCAAAATACTGGTAAAAAAAAGAATTCATATAATATTGTCTTTGTCTCTCAAAATCATTGTAAATGTGGTTAACCTTTAAAATGAAAATGAAAATGATTCAAATCTAAAAGTTAAAATTCAACTAGAGAGCGCCCTTAGATCATGGGAAAAGGCCGCACTTGACCGTTGCACTTGAATCATTCCCACGGAGAATGGCTAAGCCCGTTACGCTACGAAACCACACACTACTGACGAGACTTTGATATTACCGGCCACAATATGTTGAAAACAATGTGTGGGGAGGCAGAGGCACAGAAACTGACATCAACACCTAAGAATTATGCTATAGCCAGCAATCAAGAGGCAACTCTTACTGAACCACTCAAAAACTGGTGGGCTGTGAGGGCCGAGATGCATTGACATTTGTCCGCTACATGTCGGGGGATGCTATTCACAAGGACATATTGTTTTTGTCTCATGAAACGGCTCAGCGAATTTTCAGTGTGCTGCGTGGCTATATTGATGAAAAACAGATTCCATGGGACGAATGGTGGGGCTCCATCTATCACAGGACAGCGGGCAGGCCTCTGCACTCTAGTTATGCATGTGTCTCCCTCTGCCATATGAACTCATTGTATGATTCACCGAGAGCAACTGGAGGCAAAAGAGCTGAGCACAGAACTCTGAGATATACTGCAGCAGGTAACTTCCATTGTAAACTACATCAAACCACATCTACTGCACGCACACCTGATCTCAAAACTATGTGGAGAAACGGGATCAGAGCGTGACAATGTTCTATTTCACACTGTGGCTTGGTGGCTCCCAAGTGGTGCAGCGGTCTAAGGCACTGCATCTCAGTGCAAAAAGCGTCACTACAGTCCCAGGTTCGATTCCAGGCTGTATCACATCCGGCCGTGATTGGGAGTCCCGTAAGGCGGCGCACAGTTGGCCCAGCGTCATCCGGGTTTGGCCACGGTAGGCCAGCATTGTAAATAACAATTTGTTCTTAGCTGACTTGCCTAGTTAAATAAAGGTTAAATTTAAAAAAGTGAGGAGGAGTGTTGGAAAGATTTTTCAAATTGAGAGAGGAACTGTTGTCATTCGCAATGGATGTAAAAAACAGACTTCTGTGTAGTGAAAATACAGTGTTTCTCCTTGCCTATGTAACATAAATATTTAAGACACTGAACAAACTAAACGCAAGCATACAGGGGAAATACCAAAACATTCTACAGATAAGTGACCGAATCAGCAAAATCCGTTTGACTGTGATCCTGGCTCAGTTAACATCCTGGTAAGTGAAATTGAACAGCTGATCAAGCTGTCATGTGACTGAATGCTGCAGACAATGCATTCATAGGGTCACAATGGAGGAGTTCTGGTTCCTGACTCAAAGGACTGTGTCGTCTCCCTCAGAGCATTAAAACTCATGGTACACGAATTCAGTGCTCTCGTCTGCATTAAAACCAAATATTGATCCAGGTTGGATGTGACAGCAGAGACGAGGTGCGCACTGTGGACCACGCCCCCTGACTTTGACGCGACATGCATCAAGCCACACCCATCTCATTATTGGTGGTGAGATAAGATACATTATGTCAGACTAATTTATAATTGACTCCAACAGCCCCATATTAAAAGTATGTGATGGTGAGTTGAGAAAACAATCAGAAATACTGTTAGAATGTTTTTCAATTGACTGCCATAGCCTCAATTAAGAGAGTTAACATTGGCTGTTAATTATTTATTTATTTTTCACATGGTTGGGGTCATAAGAATTTTCATATAACAAAATGGGGTCATGAGACAAAAAAGTTTGGTAATAGCACTCACTGTCGCCCCTTAGTGGCTGGTTTTGAAGATATTTCCTGATGTCCTCAGGACATGGATAGATGTCCAATTTCTACATCAATCTTGTAGACCTGGCTGGTTTTAACACGAAGATACATCTCACTGTGATAGACATGCATGCCTGCACACACAGCCAGAGAAGCAGGTTCTGAAATGGAGAATTTTATGGTTTAGTGGTTTCATACTTCAACATTTGACAGATATCTACTACCCCATCTCGTCCATGCTTCAACTGACCAATTTGTCTAATTACAGAGTGAGAGAGAGAGAGAGAGAGAGAGAGAGAGAGAGAGAGAGAGAGAGAAACAC
Source organism: Salvelinus fontinalis (assembly GCF_029448725.1). NCBI lineage: Eukaryota > Metazoa > Chordata > Actinopteri > Salmoniformes > Salmonidae > Salvelinus > Salvelinus fontinalis. The sequence continues at coordinate 9,158,045 of NC_074688.1, read as the reverse complement.
AAAGAGAAAGAGAGAGAGAGAGAGAGAGAAACACAGAGAGAGAGAGAGAGAGAGAGAGAGAGAGAGAGAAACACACAGAGAGAGAGAGAGAGAGAGAGAGAGAGAGAGAGAGAGAGAGAGAGAGAGAGAGAAACAGAGAGAGGGGGGGTTCTAACACCATACAGTGAATGAAAGTCAACTGTATTTTCTAACATCAGTCTGACATCTAGTGGTGATAAAGTAGTGTTGCATTCATCATGATTAGGACGGTTATAGATCATTGGTAATACACACACGTGTATAGTGAAGTGAACACTCATCAACAAAATAATAGACTGTAGCTGTTCATTGATTGATTGATTGGTTTGTTGACTGATTGATTGACTGACTGATCTTTGGCCTGGTTTGCTAACTACCTCTCTCAAAGAGTGCAGTGTATAAAGTCAGAAAATCTGCTGTCTCAGCTACTGCCTGTTATCGAGGGAGTACCCCAAGGTTCAAGCCCATGCCCCACGCTCTTCTCAATTTACATCAACAACATAGCTCAGGCAGTAGGAAGCTCTCTCATTCATTTATATGCAGATGATACAGTCTTATACTCAGCTGGCCCCTCCCCGGATTTTTGTGTTAAATGCTCTACAACAAAGCTTTCTTTGTGTCCATCAAGCTTTCTCTACCCCTAACCTTGTTCTGAATACTTCCAAAACAAAGGTCATGTGGTTTGGTAAGAAGAATGCCCCTCTTCCCACAGGTGTTATTACTACCTCTGAGGATTTAGACCTTGAGCAACGAACCGCCCTTGCTGTCTCTGCCTGGCCGGTTCCCCTCTCTCCACTGGGATTCTCTGCCTCTAACCCTGTTACAGGGGCTGAGTCACTGGCTTACTGATGTTCTTCCATGCCGTCCCTGAGTGGGTTGAGTCATTGACGTGATCTTCCTGTCCGGGTTGGCACCCCCCCCTGGGTTGTGCCGTGGCGGAGATCTTTGTGGGCTATACTCGGCCTTGTCTCAGGATGGTAAGTTGGTGGTTGAAGATATCCCTCTAGTGGTGTGGGGGCTGTGCTTTGGCAAAGTGGGTGGGGTTATATACTGCTTTGTTTGGCCCTGTCCGGGGGTGTCGTCGGATGGGGCCAGAGTGTCTCCCGACCACTCCTGTCTCAGCTTCCAGTATTTATGCTGCAGTAGTTAATGTGTTGGGGGGCTAGGGTCAATCTGTTATATCTGGAGTATTTCCCCTGTCTTATCCGGTGTCCTGTGTGAATTTAAGTATGCTCTCTCTAACTCTCTCTCTCTTTCTCTCTTTCTTTCTTTCTCTCTCTCGGAGGACCTGAGCCCTAGGAACATGCGTCAGGACTATGTGGCCTGATGACTCCTTGCTGTCCCCAGTCCACTTGGCCGTGCTGCTGCTCCAGTTTCAACTGTTCTGCCTGCGGCTACGGAATCCTGGCCTGTTCACCGGACATGCTACCTGTCCCAGACCTGCTGTTTTCAACTCTCTAGAGACAGCAGGAGCGGTAGAGATACTCTGAATGATCGGCTATGAAAAGGCAACTGACATTTACTGCTGAGGTGCTGACCTGTTGCACCCTCGACATCCACTGTGATTATTATTATTTGACCCTGCTATTCACCTATGAACATTTGAACATCTTGGCCATGTTCTGTTATAATCTCCACCCGGCACAGCCAGAAGAGGACTGGCCACCCCTCATAGCCTGGTTCCTCTCTAGGTTTCTTCCTAGGTTCTGGCCTTTCTAGGGAGTTTTTCCTAGCCGTGCTTCTACACCTGCATTGCTTGCTGTTTGGGGTTTTAGGCTGGGTTTCTGTACAGCACTTTGAGATATCAGCTGATGTAAGAAGGGCTTTATAAATAAATATAGTCACCTCATACAAGTACTTGGGAGTATGGCTAGACAGTGCACTGTCCTTCTCTCAGCACATATCAAAGCTGCAGGCTAAAGTTAAATCTAGACTTGGTTTCCTCTATCGTAATCGCTCCTCTTTCACCCCAGCTGCCAAACTAACCCTGAATCAGATGACCCTCCTACCCATGTTAGCTAGATTACGGAGGCATAATTTATAGATCGGCAGGTAAGGGTGCTCTCGATGGGCTAATGTTCTTTAACATTTGGCCATCAGATTTGCCACAAATGCTCCTTATAAGACACATCACTGCACTCTATACTCCTCTGTAAAATGGCCATCTCTTTAGAGCCGGCGTAAGACCCACAGGTTGAGGCTTATTTATAAAACCCTCTTAGGCCTCACTCCCCCTATCTGGGATATCTACTGCAGCCCTCATTCTCCACATACAGCACCCATTCTGCCAGTCACATTCTGTTAAAGGTCCCCAAAGCACACACATCACTATTCTTTTCAGTTCGTCTTTTCAGTTCGCTGCAGCTAGCGACTGGAACGAGCTGCAACAAACACTCAAGCTGGACAGTTTTATCTCAATCTCTTAATTCAAAGACTCAATCATGGACACTCTTACTGACAGTTGTGGCTGCTTTGTGTGATGTATTGTTGTCTCTACCTTTTTGCCCTTTGTGCTGTTGTCTGTGCCCAATAATGTAAGTACCATGTTTTGTGCTACTACCATGTTGTGTTGCTACCATGCTGTTGTCATGTTGTGTTGCTACCATGCTGTGTTGTCATGTGTTGCTGCTTTGCTATGTTGTTGTCTTAGGTCTCTCTTTATGTAGTGTTGTGTTGTCTCTCTTGTCGTGATGTGTGTTTTGTCCAATATTTATATATATATATGTATAAATATATATATTTTATTTATCCCAGCCCCCATCCCCGAAGGAGGCCTTTTGCCTTTTGGTAGGCTGTCATTGTAAATAAGAATTTGTTCTTTACTGACTTGCCTAGATAAGTAAAGGTTAAATAAAAATAAATACAAAATAAATTGCAGGCAACTTGACCATAGGTAAAGACACAACACATTTGTATTTGTATTTATTAGTGATCCCTTTGGCAGCAGCTACTCTTCCTGGGGTCCAAACACAATAAAGCACTAACATTACATATAAAACAAAAGATAAAACAGTACATCATATAACATTATTGCACAACTACAGGAAGTGACTTCGGAAGGTATTCAGACCCTTTGACTTTTTCCACATTTTGTTAGATTCCAGCCTTATTCTAAAATGTATTAAATATTTTTTTCCCTTCATCAATCAACACACAATAGCCCATAATGATGAAGCAAAAACAGGTTTGTATACATTTTTGAACGGAAATATTACATTTACATAAGTATTCAGACCCTCTGCTTCAGCGATTACAGCCTGGAGTCTTCTTGGGTATGACGCTACAAGCTTGGCACACCTGTATTTGGGGAGTTTCTCCCATTCTTCTCTGCAGATCCTTGCAAGCTCTATCAGGTTGGATGGGGAGTGTTGCTGCACAGCTACTTTCAGGTCTCTCCAGAGATGTTCGATCGGGTTCAAGTCCGGGCTCAAGGACTTTCAGAGACTTGTCCCGAAGCCACTCCTGCGTTGTCTTGGCTGTGTGCTTAGGGTTATTGTCCTGTTGGAAGTTGAACCTTCTCCCCAGTCTGAGGTCCTGAGCTCTCTGGAGCAGGTTTTCATCAAGGATCTCTCTGTACTTTGCTCCGTTCATCTTTGCCTCGATCCTGACTAGTCTCCCAGTCCCTGCCGCTGAAAAACATCCCCACAGCATGATGCTGCCACCACCATGCTTCACAGTAGGGATGGTGCCAGGTTTCCTCCAGATGTGATGCTTGGCATTCAGGCCAAAGAGTTCAATCTTGGTTTCATCAGACCAGAGAATCTTGTTTCTCATGGTCTGAAAGTCTTTAGGTGCCTTTTGGCAAACTCCAAGTGGGCTGTCATGTGCCTTTTACTGAGGAGTAGCTTCCGTCTGGCCACTACCATAAAGGCCTGATTGGTGGAGTGCTGTAGAGATGGTTGTCCTTCTGGAAGTATAGTGTTGAGTTATCCGCATACATAGGCACACTGGCTTGTTGTTAGTAAAGAAAAGTAAGGGGCCTAAACAAATACCCTGGGGAATTCCTGATTCTACCTGGATTATGTTGGAGATTCTTCAATTAAAGAACACCCTCTGTGTTCTGTTAGACAAGTAGCTCTTTATCCACAATATAGCTGGGGTGTAAAGCCATAACACATAAGTTTTCCAGCAGTAGACTATGACCAATAAAGTCCAAAGCCGCACTGAAGTCGAACAAAACGGCCCCCACAATCTTTTTATCATCAACCCCCCACACTAGATCACACTCTTCTATCTCATACAACCCCATCAAATGTGTCCACACAGACATGAACAACCTCCCACCACTACCACAGCTCCACCTCCCCCAGTAATGTACTTGCATTTGTCGGGAGGTAACTCTGTTATTCATGAACGAGTGAATTGAATTAATAAGGTCAGGCAGAGTAATGTAAAGACGTAACCTGCAGGCTTTTATTACCTGTGTGTGTGTGCCTAATATTTAACTGCTATATATTCAACCACAGGGTCATTATTACCACGACAACAGTTATGACAATCTGACATGCCTCAGCATTCATTTATTCATTTACTTCTGTTCATAAATACATAGAGTTGAAGTTGGAAGTTTACATACACTTAGGTTGGAGTCATTAAAACTTGTTATTCAACCACTCCACACATTTCTTGTTAACAAATGATAGTTTTGGCAAGTCGGTTAGGACATCTACTGTGTGTATGACACAAGAAATTTTTCCAACAATTGTTTACAGACAGATTATTTCACTTATCATTCACTGCATCACAATTCCAGTGGATTAAAAGTTTACATACACTAAGTTGACTGTGTCTTTAAACAACTTGGAAAATTCCAGAAAATGATGTCATGGCTTTAGAAGCTTCTGATAGGCTAATTGACATAATTTGAGTAAATTGGAGGTGTACCTGTGGATGTATTTCAAGGCCTACCTTCAAACTCAGTGCCTCTTTGCTTGACATCATGAGAAAAGCTAACTAAATCAGCAAAGACCTCAGAAAATGAATTGTAGACCTCCACAAGTCGGGTTCATCCTTGGGAGCAATTTCCAAATGCCTGAATTGACCACGTTCATCTGTACAAACAATAGTCCGCAAGTATAAACACCATGGGACCACGCAGCCATTAGACCGCTCAGGAAGGAGACACGTTCTGTCTCCTAGAGATGAACGTACTTTGGTGCAAAAAGTGCAAATCATTCCCAGAACAACAGCAAAGGACCTTGTGAAGATGCTGGAGGAAACTGGTACAAAAATATCTACATCCACAGTAAAACGAGTCCTATATCGACATAACCCGAAAGGCCGCTCAGAAAGGAAGAAGCCACAGCTCCAAAACAGCCATAAAAAAAGACAGAATACGGTTTGCAACTGCACATGGGGACAAAGATTGTAGATTTTGGAGAAATGTCCTCTGGTCTGATGAAACAAAAATAGAACTGTTTGGCCATAATGACCATCGTTATGTTTGGAGGAAAAAGGGGGAGGCTTGCAAGCCGAAGAACACCCTCCCAATCGTGAAGCATGGGGGTGGCAGCATCATGTTGTGGGGTTGCTTTGCTGCAGGAGGGACTGGTGCACTTCACAAAATAGATGGCATCATGAGGATGGAAAATTATGTGGATATATTGAAGCAACATCTCAAGACATGAGTCAGGAAGTTAAAGCTTGGTCTCAAATGTGTCTTCCAAATGGATAATGACCCCAAGCATACTTCCAAAGTTGTGACAAAATGGCTTAAGGACAACAAAGTCAAGGTATTGGAGTGGCCATCACAAAGCCCTGACCTCAATCCTATGGAAATTTGTGGGCAGAACTGAAAAAAGCGTGTGCAAGCAAGGAGGCCTAAAAACCTGACTCAGTTACACCAGTTCTGTCAGGGGGAATGGGCCAAAATTCCCCCAACTTATTGTGGGAAGCTTGTGGAATGCTTACCGAAATGTTTGACCCAAGTTAAAAAATACTAATTGAGTGTTTGTAAACTTCTGTGTAACGGTGTTCCTCCTCCTCTTCAACCGAAGAGGAGGAGTAGTGATTGAACCAAGGCGCAGCATTGTGAAATGACATATTTTAATTAAACAAGACGGAAAAAACACGAAACGAAAACACTTGAATAATTAACAAAATAACGTAGACAAACCTGAACATACGAACTTACAATATAACACGAAGAACGCACGAACAGGGAAAATAGACTACACAAAAAGAACGATGTACAAACAAACCGAACAGTCCCGTATGGTGCGACAAACACTGACACAGGAGACAACCACCCACAATGAACACTGTGAAACAACCTACCTAAATATGACTCTCAATTAGAGGAAACGCCAAACACCTGCCTCTAATTGAGAGCCATACCAGGCAACCCTTAAACCAACATAGAAACAGAAAACATAGAATGCCCACCCAAACTCACGTCCTGACCAACTAACACATACAACAAACTAACAGAAATAGGTCAGGAACGTGACATTCTGACCCACTGGGAATGTGATGAAAGAAATAAAAGCTGAAATAAATAATTCTCTCTACTATTATTCTGACATTTCACATTCTTAAAATAAAGTGGAGATCCTAACTGACCTATGACAGTGAAATTTTACTAGGATAAACTGAGTTTAAATGTATTTGGCTAAGGTGTATGTAAACTTCCGACTTCAACTGTACATGAATACCTTAATCTAAATACATACACGAATACCTTAATCTAAATACATACATGAATACCTTATTCTAAATACATTTAGAGGAGAAAAGAGGGAGACAGAAAGAGCGAGACAGACAGAGGGAGGCAGACAGACAGACAGGGGGAGACAGAAAGAGGGAGGCAGACAGAGGGAGACAGAAAGAGGGAGACAGACAGAGGGAGACAGAAAGAGTGAGACAGACAGAGGGAGGCAGACAGACAGACAGAGGGAGACAGAAAGAGGGAGGCAGACAGAGGGATATAGAAAGAGGGAGGCAGACAGAGGGAGACAGAAAGAGGGAGACAGAAATAGTCACTCACTACCAGAATCACTACAGCATCACCCCACTAACACTGCTGTTGAGGCTACACAAGATATATGGTGGAGACTCACTCAATCTCATGCTTCAACTAATCCAATGCTTTTATATGTGTGAGGGGCCCCTTGTGGCCATTTATCTTATCTGTCCAAACAGGGAAGGGACTGAGCATTGTGGGAAAATATTTTAAACCTCACCCAGCCAAGAGTAACAGATGCAGGATTCTGGCTAAGGGGGGACAATAAGAAATCGGCAACAGTCACACAAGCACACACACACACACACACACACACACACACACACACACACACACACACACACACACACACACACACACACACACACACACACACACACACACACACACACACACACACACACACACACACACATAAACACACACACACACACACACACACACACACACACACACACACATACACACAACTACAGTTTTTTTGGATTGCTTACACACTAAAATTAAAAGCAGTACACTATTAGCAAAACCTTACACTCAAGAAGCAAAACATCAGCCCATATTTGCACAACTATAAGCACATTGTCAACCTCACACTTGTTGCAAAACTCTACACACAGTGATTTGCAAAACACTAAACACACTTAACATACATTACACACAAAAATCTATCATGAAGTCACGTCCTTGCAATACCAAAGCACTGACTGTCAAATTACCACACCGTCCAACCAATTGGTTCAACACAGTCATCAGGTGTGCAAACACTCGTTTGCTTAATTGTAGACACACCAATCAGGTGTATAAGCACTATAAAAAGCAGCAGGTGAGTTCAAGCACAATGGAAAGACTCAGAGAAAGAGTAAGACGAGGAGGAGGAGGAGGACGAGGAGGAGGAGGAGGAGGAGGAGGAGGAGGAGGAGGAGGAGGAGAACAAGTAGGAGGAGGAGCACGAGGAGGACGAGGAAGGGGAAGAAGAGGAAGAGGAAGACAAAAAGGTGCTCAAAGAGGACCGAATCTGACAAATGAGATCCGTGCAACACTGGTTCACCACGTTGTCAACCACGGCCTGACGCTGAGGGAGGCTGGACTGCGAGTACAGCCAAATCTAAGCCGATATACAGTGGCAAGTGTGATGAGAACATTATAACTGGAAAATAGGTATTGTAAAAATATCATATCAAAAACATCTGCATGGTTTCAGTAACTGCTTACAGTACTGTATTCTATGCACTATCAGTACTTCTGTTACCTTTTCCTGTGAAATTACTGTACTATTGTATACTGTTTTTTTTCTACATAGGATTGAGGGTCAGGGACGACAAGGGGGAAGGCCTCCTATGTTCACAGAACAGCAAGAGAGGGAGATAGTAAACATGGTTTTGGCCAACAATGCTATAACACTCAAGCAGCTCCAAGCTAACATTGTCAATAACCAGGCCATTTTCAACGATATCCATCAGGTCTCAACATCAACACTGGCACGCATCCTAAAAAAAAAACATATTCAAATGAAGCAAATTTATCGAGTGCCTTTCGAGCGCAATTCCGAAAGGGTGAAACGACTGCGGCATGATTATGCAGAGGTATGCATTCACTTTAGCAGTGTGATCTTGCATACTGTCTCATAATCTTTTACTGTACTGTAATATGTATACTAGATCTACACTGAACTACACAATTTTGCCTGACACTGTTTTTCAGAGAGTTTTACGAATGTATGGAGAGGAGATCCAGCATGAGTTCATTTACGTAGATGAGGCTGGGTTCAACCTGACGAGAACACGAAGGAGGGGAAGAAACATCATTGGCCACAGGGCTATAGTCAATGTCCCAGGGCAACGTGGGGGTAATATAACACTGTGCAGCCATTACACAGAATGGGGTCCTCCACCGCCATGCCCATATGGGCCCTTACAACACAGCACTCATACTTAAATTCTTGGACCAATTGCACAACATAACAGCAGCAAATCAAATCGATCATATGCAATACATTGTTGTCTGGGACAATGTGTCTTTCCACCGCTCTGCTCTGGTTCAGAACTGGTTTCAGCAACATCCACATTTCACCGTCCTATATCTTCCACCATACTCTCCATTCCTCAACCCTATAGAAGAGTTTTTCTCGGCATGGCGGTGGAAGGTATATGATCTCCGTCTCCAGGCTGAGGTACCCCTCATCCAAGCCATGGAGGAGGCCTGTGACCAGATGGAGGTAGCAGCAATGCAAGGATGGATTCGTCATTCAAGACGTTTCTTTCCAAGGTGTCTTGCTAATGACAACATGCGATGTTGATGAAATTCTCTGGCCAGATCCAGCTAAGCGAAGAGACAATGTCTAGTTATTTTTTATTTTTTTTTTAACTTACAATACGTAAAGTGACGTTTGGTTACAGTATTATGAATCTCCATGTCAACATTTTGGGCGTGTTGAGAAATAAATTAGTTTCTTCAGTCTGCAACATTGGTCTTGTGTAGTGTTTGGTGAATTGACATTATATTTGTACTTTGGTGATAGTAGCCTACTCTAATCAAAGGGAAGTAGAAGTGCTAAAAGTGTTTTAGGTTTATCACAGCAGAGTGTAACTCGTGCAAACAGAGTATAGTAATGTGAAACGTGTGTGTTTCATATGGTAACAAAGTGTGGTTTTTAAAAAGAAGTGTATAGTTTTTACAAGAGTGTTTAATTTTGAAAAGGATCTGTAGTGTTTTGCTAATTGGGTGTGTGGTTGTGCTAATTGTGTGTAGTGTTTTGAAAACACGGGCCCTGTTTTGAAAATCGTGTTTAAGCAATCAAAAAAAACTGTAATAACCCGTCTGTTGGATATAAAACAGAGAGAAGGTCTCTGAGCTCTGTGGTATTTGGGGTGAACATGGGAGTACTGCTCTGACAATCTCTCTGCATTCACAGTAATATTAGCCAGGAATTTTAATGGGGGTAAAGAAAAATGTCCCCTACATTTCAACTTCCCAACAACAACATTACAGCAAAGTTCACTGAGATGTGGTGGGGGGGGGGGGGGGGGGGGGGGGGGGTACAGTTTTCCTTAACGTTATTGAGCAAATTAAGAAGGAATCTCGATTTAGCTTCTAACACCTAAGATCAAAATGGGGTTTTCCTTCAAAATAATTATTATTGAGAGCTAACGTTAATGTGACTAATAAAGGAACACCTCTCTGGGGAGGGGGGGGGGGGGGACTCCCAGTGGGATGAACATAGCTATTCCTCCCCCATAAAGACTGTGCACATCTGGAAGAGATAGAGATGCCCTCAAACAAATACTTAGTTCAGAACACATATTACAGGAAGGTAATCTAACCTACGGACTTAGATCATATCTGTTTTTCACACATACACAGGCGTAGACACACACTCACACACACACATGCACGCACAAACATGAACATACAAACATGCACACAAAAGTACATAGGGCTAACAGGTTAATCAGGCAGTGATTCGCTGAATCATGGTTCGGACACACAGCTTTAACGTCGTTATTTTTGCAACTGGCTTCCTGTTAAAGGAGAGGGTCATTTTTTTACAAATTAGCTACATCCACAGGGAGAGAGGGAGGGGAGAGAGAGAGAGAGACAAACAGAGAGTATAAAAGAGAGAGAGACAGAGAATCTGTGGGAATTTCAGTGCTTCAGCGTGTTTTCTACAAGTTTCCTCATGGTTCTATTTCAAGTCATGTACTCAGAACATTAAAAAAAAACGTTCCATAAAAACCACAAGAAAACAGTAGTAGGCTGATGTTCAAAGAACGTTCTAAGAATATTATTTAAACATGTACATTCCGTTCTCAGCATCAACACAACTCTGTCTTGTTAAGTGTGTTCAGGCCTATCGGCCACACCCACTAATTGGCCACACCTGATCTTAATCAGTGCTTGTTTCCTTTAAATAGGGTCTGTTTGAATAGACAAAAATTAACATGAGTTTAAAAAAACAAGGCAACTTTTAGGGAACCATAGAAATACGTTATCAAAACCTGCCTGGAAACAAAAACAATTGCATTCCCTGAACAGGCATGATGTTCATTTCTGTTCTCAGAATGTTTTAAAAAAGTTCAGTTTTAACAGTCAAGAAATGTATGGCTTTGTTCCCAGAACCAACGTGAAACCAAAAACTTATGTTCCTACAACTTCCAAGACGTGTGTGTGCTAGCTGGGATGTACTGTGTGTGTGTGTGCTAGCCGGGATGTACTGTATGCAGTGTTGCCAACTTAGCGACTGAGTCGCTATATTTAGCAAATATTCAGACCCCTCTAGTAACACATTTTCAAAAAAGCGACTAGCGACAAATCTAGCGACTTTTTCTGGTCCTATTGGAGACTTTTGGAGACTCTGACGTGAAAGCACGTATCGTTCTTACTCTTCTCAACGAGCAGCGGGTTGCGGGCCCCACCCCACCCCGCCCCGCCCCGCCCCACCCCGCCCCACCCCGCCCCGCCCCGCCCCGCCCCGCCCCGCCCCGCCCCGCCCCGCCCCGCCCCGCCCCGCCCCACCCCGCCCCGCCCCGCCCCGCCCCACCCCGCCCCGCCCCGCCCCGCCCCGCCCCACCCCGCCCGGCCCCACCCCGCCCCGCCCCACCCCACCCCGCCCCACCCCGCCCCGCCCCACCCCGCCCCACCCCGCCCCGCCCCGCCCCACCCCGCCCCACCCCGCCCCACCCCCGCCCCAAAGCACTCACAGACGGCCCAGTCCTCACGCAGCAGTCCCTCCCAGCTGCAGTCAGAGCAGGAGATGTTAACCCCTCCTTGTCTAGACTGCAAATTAATTGCACATGCGGGAAGCCGCCGCTGGCTGATCTAACCTAACCTGGCCTACATTCAGGGCGGGATGTAAATATAAAAAACTAAACTAAAAAACTAAAAAATTAAAAATAAAATTTGTAAAAGAACTACGTAACTCCGCCAGAGTGTCTCTTTTGGGTCACTTTTGCAACAAAACATGGTACAAACAATATTGGGCACAGACAACAGCACTAAGGGCAAGAAGGTAGAGACAACAATACATCACGCAAAGCAGCCACAACTGTCAATAAGTGTCCACGATTGAGTCTTTGACTGAAGAGATTGAGATAAAACTGTCCAGTTTGAGTGTTTGTTGCAGCTCGTTCCAGTCGATAGCTGCAGCTTCTTAGAAATGACTCAGTACTACTTCTTACCTGATCATAATCCAACCAAAATCTGTTGCATGGACGTGAAAAGGTTTAGCTTTAATAATGTTTTGGCCAATGTCAGTCTCGCGAACGGGAGCAAAACAACCAAAGTATGTTTTACTCTCGTGGATTTCTATTCCTTTGCTACCTATTACTGGTATGTAACTGACATTTGGCCCTAGTTGCAGGTGGAAATGTTACATGCTTGATTCAGTGAATGTGATTGTTGCCAAATTGTGTTCCTTTCAGTCCCATTGTGTTCAGGGTTGCCGGGTCAAAGTAACATTTCTCGCACAATGACTTTCAAAACCCGCGCACAAGGCCGGAAAACTAGCCCAAAATGTTTTTTTTTTTCGCAGCAAGACAGGAGTTGCCACATTTAGCCAATAAACACTTTTTCCTTAACGTCCTCGAGCGAATTAAGAAGGAATCTCAATTTAGCTTCTAACACCTAAGATCAAAATTGGGTTTTCCATCAAAATAATTATTATTGCGAGCTAACGTTAATGTGACTAATAAAGGAATTTGAATATGTCGCAAGAGAAAATATAAATCACCCTTATTAAACTTTAAAAAACATTGTCTATTTTCTGGCAATTGTGCCATTACTATGTGCCAGATGTTAAGACTACAACCCGTTATAAATGGCCTATTTGTGAGATTGACATGTCATGGGGTGGCAGGGTAGCCTAGTGGTAAGAGTGTTGGACTAGTAACTGAAAGGTTGCAAGTTCAAATCCCCAAGGTACAAATCTGTCATTCTGCCCCTGAACAGATCATTGAAAATAAGAATTTGTTCTTAACTGATTTGCCTAGTTAAATAAAAATAACATTTCATTAGGCATTGGATAGGCCTACTGACTAAAATCTGGGTTTATGATTGTAATTCCATTTTGCCATAGTTTTCTTAGCTAGATGCAGGTGACCTATAGCCCCTACATCTAAATTGAGATTGAGATAGCAAGATGTAAGATGAACGATCGACATGAACAGCGAGGCGATTTCGAGGAAGGAAGTGCTTCGGTTGCCCAGTAGCCTGCTGGAATAGGCTACTGAGGATAGGGTCGTAATTTAATTCACTGAATCAAATATTAAAATATGGATGTGAACTGAATAGGCCTATGCTTGTCAACAACAGCCAGTGTTTTAAAAATTATTTGAACCTGTATCCTAATCTGACTGATTTACCTTCAATCTACTGCATTCTAACAATAGCTGATCGGCAATTGCGATAGAATTGGTGACCATGATCACAATTGATAAATTCCAATTTCATTAGCTAAACATGGCCATTAACAATTGCATAATAACACATATCCAGGTAGGCACACAAGTGGCACAAATTGATTTCCAATGACTCAGTGATATTGTCATTTTAACATATTTATTGTATAAATGGTAGGCTACAGTAGCCTACATCGGGCTCCAGAGTGTCGCAGCAGTGAAAGGCACTGCATCTCAGTGCTAGAGGCGTCACTACAGACCCTGGTTCGATTCCAGGCTATATCACAACTGGGTGTGATTGTGAGTCCCATATGGCAGAGCACAATTGGCCCAGCGTCTTCCGGGTTAGGGCTTGGCTGGGGTAGGCCGTCATTGTAAATATTTTTTTCTTAACTTCTTATGGCTGGGGGCAGTATTGAGTAGCTTGGATGAATAAGGTGCCCAGAGGTTCCCAGAGTAAACTGCCTGCTCCTCAGTCCCAATATATGCATATGATTAGTATATTTGGATAGAAAACACTCTGAAGTTTCTAAAACTGTTTGAATGATGTCTGTGAGTATAACAGAACTCATATGGCGGGCAAAAACCTGAGAAAAAATCCAACCAGGAAGTGGGAAATCTGAGGTTGGTCGATTTTCAACTCAGCCCCTATTGAAGATACAGTGGGATTTTGTTGCATGTTGCACTTCCTAAGGCTTACACTAGATGTCAACCGTCTTTAGAAACTTGTTTGGGGCTTCTACTGTAAAGGGGGGGTGAATGAGATTGGATTGAGTCAGAGGTCTGGCAGAGTGCCAGGAGCTGGTCACGCGCATTCACATGAGAGGTAGCTCCCGTTCCATTTGCTTTTTCTGAAGACAAAGGAATTCTCCGGTTGGAACATTATTGAAGATTTATGTTAAAAACATCCTAAAGATTGATTCTATACATCGTTTGACATGTTTCTACGGACTGTAACGGAACTTTTTGACATTTCGTCTGCAACTAGTGAACGCGCTTCGTGAGTTTTGATTTGTTTACCAAACGCGCTAACACAAGTAGCTATTTGGACATAAATGATGAACATTATCGAACAAATCAAACATTTATTGTGGAACTGGGATTCCTGGGATTGCATTCTGATGAAGATCATCAAAGGTAAGTGAATATTTATAATATTATTTCTGACTTCTGTTGACTGCACAATATGGCGGATATCTTTTTGTCTTGATTGGGCTCTGAGCGCCGACCTCAGATTATTGCATGGTTTGCTTTTTCCGTAAAGCTTTTTTGAAATCTGACACAGAGGTTGCATTAAGGAGAAGTGGATGTAAAATTCCATGTGTAACACTTGTATCTTTGATCAACGTTTATGATAAGTATTTCTGTAAATTGATGTGACTCTCTGCAAAATCACCGGATGTTTTTGTAACTACTGAACATAACGCGCCAATGTATCCTGAGGTTTTTCATAAAAATATGAACTTTACCGAACAAGACATACATGTATTGTGTAACATGAAGTCCTATGAGTGTCATCTGATGAAGATCATCAAAGGTTAGTGATTAATTTGATCTCTATTTCTGCTTTTTGTGACTCCTGTCTTTGGCTGGAAAAATGGCTGTGTTTTTCTGTGATTTGGCGGTGACCTAACATAATCGTTTGTGGTGCGTTCGCTGTAAAGCCTTTTTGAAATCGGACACTGTGGTGGGATTAACAACAAGTTTACCTTTAAAATGGTATAAGATACTTGTATGTTTGAGGAATTTTAATTATAAGATTTCTGTTGTTTGATTTTGGCGCCCTGCACTTTCACTGGCTGTTGTCATATCGATCCAGTTAACGGGATCGCAGCTATAAGAATTAACTGACTTGTCAAGTTAAATAATTTCTCTGGGATATGTGGGACGCTAACGTCCCACTTGGCCAAAAGCCAGGAAAAATGCAGAGCGCCAAATTCAAATTTACATTTACATTTAAGTCATTTAGCAGACGCTCTTATCTAGAGCGACATAAATTACTACAAAAATCCAACTTTCATGAAATCACACATGAAAGACACCAAATTAAAGCTACACTTGTTGTGAATCCAGCCAACATGTCTGATTTAAAAAAGGATTCACGGCGAAAGCACACCAAATGATTATGTTAGGTCAGTACATAGCCACAGAAAAACACAGCCATTTTTTCCAGCCAAAGTGAGGAGTAACAAAAAGCAGAAATATAGATAAAATTAATCACTAACCTTTGATGATCTTCATCAGATGACACTCATGGACTTCATGTTACACAATACATGTATGTTTTGCTCGGTAAAATTCACATTTATATCCAAAAATCTGAGTTTAGGTGGGACGCTACTGTCTCACTTGGCCAAAAGCCTGAGAAAATGCAGAGCGCCATATTCAAATTAATTACTATAAAAATCTAACTTTCATTAAATCACACATGAACAATACCAAATTAAAGCTACACTGGTTGTGAATCCAGCCAACATGTCAGAATTCAAATAGGCTTTTCGGCAAAATCAAACGATGCTATTATCTGAGTTAGCACCATTGTAAACAAAGAGAGATAAGCATATTTCAACCCTGCAGGCGCGACCCAAAACGCAGAAATAAAAATATAATTCATACCTTCATGCCTTTGATGAGCTTCTGTTGTTGGCACTCCAATATGTCCCATTAACGTCACAATTGGTCCTTTTGTTCGATTAATTATGTCGATATATATCCAAAATGTCCATTTATTTGGCGCGTTTCATCCAGAAAAACACCGGTTCCAACTCGTGAAACATGACTACAAAATATCTCAAAAGATTGCTGTAAACTTTGCCAAAACATTTCAAACTTCTTTTGTAATACAACTTTAGGTCTTTTTTAACCTGTCTAGGATGAGGGTGCCGCTAGCGGCACTCCCCCCCCACCCCCACTGAAAAGGCAGAGCCGCGAAATTCAAAAAAAATATTTTTTTACAATATTTAACTTTCACACATTAAAGTCCAATACAGCTAATGAAAGACACAGATCTTGTGAATCCAGCCAACATGTCCGATTTTTAAAATGTTTTACAGGGAAGACACAATATGTAAAGATGTAAATCTATTACCTAAAAACACATTAGCATAATCCACCATCTTTTATTTGTCCACCAACACCAGTAGCTATCACCAATTCGGCTAAACTAAGATATTTATAGCCCCTAACCAAGAAAAAAACTCATCAGATGACAGTCTGATAACATATTTATGGTATGGGATAGGTTTTGTTAGAAAAATGTGCATATTTCAGGTAGATGGCATAGGTTACAATTGCACCCACCGTCACAAATGGACTAGAATAACTACATAGAGCAACGTGTTTACCTACTTACTAATCATCAAACATTTCGTAAAAATACACAGCATACACTAATCGAAAGACACAGATCCTGTGAATACAGACAATATTTCAGATTTTCTAAGTGTCTTACAGCGAAAACACAATAAATCGTTATATTAGCATAGCACATAGCACATAGTAGCCCAGCATTGATTCTAGCCAAAGAGAGCGATAACGTCAACATCGCCAAAATATATTATTTTTTTCACTAACCTTCTCAGAATTCTTCAGATGACACCCCTGTAACATCACATTACAACATGCATATACAGTTTGTTCGAAAATGTGCATATTTAGCCACCAAAATCATGGTTAGACAATGTGAAATGTAGCCCAGCTGGTGAGAAAATGTCCGTGCGCCATATTAGACAGTGATCTACTCTTATACATAAATACTCATAAACGTGACTAAAAAATATAGGGTGGACAGGGATTGATAGACAATTTAATTCTTAATACAATCGCGGAATTACATTTTTTAAATTATCCTTACTTTTCAATACAGTTTGCGCCAAGCGAAGCTACGTCAAAAAACATGGCGTCCTAAGCCACTAACATTTTTCGACAGAAACACGATTTATCATAATAAAAATGTCCTACTTTGAGCTGTTCTTCCATCAGTATCTTGGGCAAAGGATCCTTTCTTGGGTCTAATCGTCTTTTGGTGGAAAGCTGTCCTCTTGCCATGTGGAAATGCCAACTGCGTTCAGCATGAACTGGAAGCGTGCCCAGCAATTCACAGCGTTTCAGAAATAAATGTCCCAAAATCGCACTAAACGGATATAAATTGCTATAAAACGCTTTAAATTAACTACCTTATGATGTTTTTAACTCCTATAACGAGTCTTAACATGACCGGAGAAAGATTACTCCCAACACTAATGCTTGGAACAGGTGCGGGTCGGTGTCCTCCACGCGCATAACGCAGCTCCAAAAGACTTACTAGCTACAGGGTTTTTTAATTTATAGTGCCTGTGAACGCGCAATCGACCCCATTCAAATTGTCATCACGTAAAGGCATCCAGGGGAAGACGTAAGCAGTGTCCGTATACTCATAGCAATAACTGTGGCCTTTTAACTGACTCCAGATCAGGGGCCAACATTTCTGAAATCTGACTCCATGTCAGGGAAATTGCTGTAGAATGGGTTCTGTTCCACTTAGAGACTAAATTTCAACTCCTATAGAAACTATAGACTGTTTTCTATCCAATAATAATAATAATATGCATATTGTACGATCAAGAATTTTGTGGGAAGCCGTTTCAAAAATTACACGATTAGCATAAATAGTGACAACAGCGCCCCCAGCCTCAACAGGTTAATGTAAATAATTGATCAAATTGAAGACGGGATGATCTGTGTTCAATACATGATTAAAACAATCTGTAGCATGCTTTCTGGTCACGTGCCTCTATCTAACAGTTCACAACAAGTGACCCTGATTCAAAATGGCCGTACTTCTTCATTACACAAAGGAAAAACCCTCAACTAATTTCTAAAGACTGTTGACATCGAGTGGAAGCGGTAGGAACTGCAAGAAGGTCAATTAGAAATCTGTATTCCCAATGAAAATCCATTGAAAAGAGAGTGACCTAAAAAAAAAAAGATCTGAATGGTTTGTCCTCAGGGTTTCGCCTGCTAAATAAGTTCTGTTATACTCACAGACATGATTCAAACAGTTTTAGAAACTTCAGAGTGTTTTCTATCCAAATCTACTAACAATATGCATATCTTATCTTCTGGGGATGAGTAGCTGGCAGTTGAATTTGGGTATGCTTTTCATCCAAACGTGAAAATGCTGCCCCCTATCCTAGAGAAGATAAAGGTTAAATAACATTTATTTGAATTTAATTTAAAATAAATAGGCTACTTGATGGCCAACATATGCAAATGTATCATTCTCCACATTTAATGTCAGTTTCATTGTGGACTTTTAACCATAACAGAAGCATGCAAGTGAGTTCCATAACTCCCATTTCATATTTCCACTCTCGCAGCATGCGAGTCATGAGCATGCGTAAAACCCTTCGAATTAAATGGTTTTACATTAGCAACGTCGAGATTAGAATGCAGTTGAAACCACCTCCGAGTCGAATTTATCTAATGCCTAAAGTCGTTTTCCTGTGCTTTGTCAACGTTATTCTTTGATGCGCATCAGTTCTAGCGCGTTAATATGTTTTATGAAAAAAGGGTTGGAAATAGGTGTCTTCATAATGACAATTTAAATAGCCTAACTACAACTGGTAAAAAGTTGTCACGACCTACGCGTGTGCTGCTCTGTCTCCTCTCACTCACAACGAGACTCCGCTGCAGCGCTCAGTCTCAATACACACCTCTCCAGCCCTTCTCACCACTCACTCTGCTAGGTAAAGTCCCCCCTTATCTCAGCTCGCTGGTCACCATAGCAACGCCCACCCGTAGCACGCGCTCCAGCAGGTATATCTCTTTGGTCACCCCCAAAACCAATTCTTACTTTGGCCGCCTCTCCTTCCAGTTCTCTGCTGCCAATGACTGGAACGAACTACAAAAATCTCTGAAACTGGAAACACTTATCTCCCTCACTAGCTTTAAGCACCAGCTGTCAGAGCAGCTCATAGATTACTGCACCTGTACATAGCCCATCTATAATTTAGCCCAAACAACTACCTCTTTACCTACTGTATTTATTTATTTTGCTCCTTTGCACCCCATTATTTCTATCTCTACTTTGCACCTTCTTCCACTGCAAACCAACCATTCCAGTTTTTTTTTTACTTGCTATATTGTATTTACTTCGCCACCATGGCCTTTTTATATTTTTATTTATTTATATATATATTTTGTTTGCCTTCACCTCCCTTATCTCACCTCACTTGCTCATATTGTATATAGACTTATTTTTCACTGTATTATTGACTGTATGTTTGTTTTACTCCATGTGTAACTATGTGTTGTTGTATGTGTCGAACTGCTTTGCTTTATCTTGGCCAGGTCACAATTGTAAATGAGAACGTGTTCTCAATTTGCCTACCTGGTTAAATAAAGGTGAAATAAATAAATAAATGAAAAACTCACTCAGAAATAGGCTGCCTCGCTGCCTGGTAGTCAGCAGCAACTGGCAGCCGTTGAGTTAAATTTGAAGAAGAAGCCCAAAAACCCGCGACCACTACATTTTCAATACATCGTTTTGAAAATTCTCCTAATATTGGGGAAATGGCAAACATGGCAACCCTGATTGTGTTTGGAGTTGGTCTCACGGAGGACTGATTTGAAATGACTTTGATGTTGTAGGTACAGCTCTGAAGCTCTAGAGGGAAGCATTGGACAGTGCATTAGCAATGGATTGGCATTAGGTCATGGTCAATTTTTTTTATTTTTTTATTTCACCTTTATTTAACTTGGTAGGCCAGTTGAGAACAAGTTCTCATTTACAACTGCAAACTGGCCAAGATAAAGCAAAACAGTGCGACACAAACAACACTGAGTTATACATGGAATTAACAAACATACAGTCTATGACACAATATAAAAGTATATATACAGTGTGTGTAAATTAAGTAAGATTAGGGAGGTAAGGCAATAAATAGGCCAGAGTGGCGAAATATTTACAATTTAGCATTAATACTGGAGTGATAGATGTGCAGAAGATGAATGTGCAAGTAGAGATACTGAGGTGCAAAGGAGCATGAGGTAGTTGGGTGGGCTGTTTACAGATGGGCTATGTACAGGTGCAATGATATGTAAGCTGCTCTGACAGCTGGTGCTTAAAGCTAGTGAGGGAGATTTGAGACTCCAGCTTCAGTGATTTTTGCAATTTGTTCCAGTCATTAGCAGCATAGAACTGAAAGGAGAGGCGGCCAAAGGAGGAGTTGGCTTTGGGGGTGTGGAATATACCAGTGGAATATACCTGCTGGAGCGCGTGCTACGGGTGGGTGCTGCTATGGTGACCAGTGACTTGACATAAGGCGAGGATTTACCCAGCAAAGACTTATAGATGACCTGGAGCCAGGGGGTTTGGCGACGAATATAAAGCGAGGGCCAGCCGACGAGAGCATACTGGTCGCAGTGGCAGGTAGTATATGGGGCTTTGGTGACAAAACAGATGGCACTGTGTTAGACTGCATCCAATTTGCTGAGTAGAGTGTTGGATGCTATTTTGTAAATGACAACGGCGAAGTCAAGGATCGGTAGGATAGTCAGTTTTACGAGGGTATGTTTGGCAGCATGAGTGAAGGAGGCTTTGTTGCGAAATACGGAGCTTATTCTAGATTTAACTTTTGATTGGAGATGCTTAATGTGAGTCTGGAATGAGAGTTTACACTCTAACCAGACACCTAGGTATTTGTAGTTGTCCACATATTGCAAGTCAGAACCGTCCAGAGTAGTGATGCTAGACGGGCGGGCAGGTGTGGTCAGCGATCGGTTGAAGAGCATGCATTTAGTTTTACTTGCATTTAAGAGCAGTTGGAGGCCAGGGAAGGAGAGTTGTATGGCATTGAAGCTCGTCTGGAGGTTAGTTAACACAGTGTCCAAAGAAGGGCTAGAAGTATACAGAATGGTGTCGTCTGCATAGAGGTGAATCAGAGAATCACCAGCAGCAAGAGCGACATCATTGATGTATACAGAGAAAGAGTCGGTCTGAGAATTGAACCCTGTGGCACCCCCATAGACACTGACAGAGGTTCGGACAACAGGCCCTCCGATTTGACACACTGAACTCTGTCTGAGAAGTATTTGGAGAACCAGGCGAGGCAGTCATGTGAGAAACCAATGCTGTTGAGTCTTCCGCATAAGAATGCGGTGATTAACCGAGTTGAAAGCCTTGTCCAGGTCGATCAATACGGCTGCACAGTACTGTCTTTTATTGATGGCGGTTATGATATCGTTTAGGACCTTGAGCGTGGCTGAGGTGCACCCATGATCAGCTCGGAAACCAGATTGCATAGCGGCGAAGGTACGGTGGGTTTCGAAATGGTCGGTGATCTGTTTGTTAACTTGGCTTTTGAAGACCTTGGAAAGGCAGGGTAGGATAGATATAGGTCTGTAACAGTTTGGTCTAGTGTCTCCCCCTTTGAAGAGCGGCATGACCGAGGCAGCTTTCCAATCTTTGGGGATCTCAGATGATACGAAAGAGAGTTTGAATAGGCTAGTAATAGGGGTTGCAACAATTGCGGCTAATCATTTTAGAGAGGGTCCAGATTGTCTAGCCCAGCTGATTTGTAGGGGTCCATATTTTGCAGCTCTTTCAGAACATCAGCTATCTGGATTTGGGTAAAGGAGAAATGGGGGAGGCTTGGGCAAGTTGTTGTGGGGGGTGAAGAGATGTTGAAAGGGGTAGGGGTAGCCAGGTGGAAAGCATGGCCAGCCGTAGAAAAATGCTTATTGAAAATCTCGATTATCGTATTTCTCGATTTACCGGTGGTGACAGTGTTTCCTAGCCTCAGTGCAGTGGGCAGCTGGGAGGAGGTGCTCTTATTCTCCATGGACTTTACAGTGTACCAGAACCTTTTGGAGTTTGTGCTACAGGATGCAAATTTCTGTTTGAAAAATATAGCCTTTGCTTTCCTAACTGCCTGTGTATATTGGTTCCTAACTTCCCTGAAAAGTTGCATATCACGGGGGCTATTCGATGCTAATGCAGTACGCGACAGGATGTTTTTGTGCTGATCAGGGGCAGCCAGGTCAAGAGTGAACCAAGGGCTTTAACTGTTCTTAGTTCTACATTTTTTTAATAGGGTATTGTTATTTAAGATGGTGAGGAAAGCACTTTTAAAGAATAACCAGGCATCCTCTACTGACGGACTGAGGTCAATATCCTTCCAGGATACCCGGGCCAGGTCGATTAGAAAGGCCTGCTCGCTGAAGTGTTTTAGGGAGCGTTTGACAGTGATGAGGGGTGGTCGTTTGACCGCGGACCCATTATGGACGCAGGCAATGAGGCAGTGATCGCTAAGATCCTGGTTGAAGACAGCAGAGGTGTATTTAGAGGGCAGGTTGGTCAGGATGATATCTATGAGGGTGCCCGTGTTTACGGATTTAGGGTTGTACCTGGTAGGTTCCATGATCCTTTCTGTGAGATTGAGGGCATCTAGCTTAGATTGTAGGACGTCTGGGGTGTTAAGCATATCCCAGTTTAGGTCGCCTAACAGTACAAATTCTGAAGATAAATGGGGGGGCGATTAATTCACATATGGTGTTCAGGGCACGGCTGGGGGCTGAGGGGGGTCTATAACAAGCAGCAACAGTGAGAGACTTCATTCTGGAAAGGTGGATTTTTTAAAGTAGGAGCTCGAACTGTTTGGGCACAGACCTGGATAGCATGACAGAACTCTGCAGGCTATCTCTGCAGTAGATTACAACTCCACCCCTTCGGCAGTTCTATCTTGTCAGAAAATGTTGTAGTTGGGGATGGAAATGTCAGAATTTTTGGTGGCCTTCCTAAGCCAGGATTCAGACACGGCTAGGGCATCGGGGTTGGCAGAGTGTGCTAAAGCAGTGAAAAAAACAAACTTAGGGAGTAGGCTTCTGATGTTAACATGCATGAAACCAAGGCTTTTACGGTTACAGAAGTCAACAAATGATAGCGCCTGGGTGATAGGAGTGGAACTGGGGAGTACAGGGCCTGGGTTAAGCTCTACATCACCAGAGGAACAGAGGAGTAGGATAAGGGTACGGCTAAAGGCTATAAGAACTGGTATTCTAGTGTGTTGGGGACAGAGAATAAAAGGAGCAGATTTCTGGGCGTGGTAGAATCGATTCAAGGCATAATGTACAGACAAGGTTATGGTAGAATGTGAGTACAGTGGAGGTAAACCTATGCGTTGGGTGACAATGAGAGGTTTATTCTCTGGAGGCATCAGTTAACCTAGGTGAGGTCTCCGCATGTGTGTGGGGTGGGACGAAAGAGATATCTAAGGCATTATCCAGCAAATCTGAATTGTGAGTTTATTTTAAAACCAGTTTAGAGTTTGACTTGATGTAGTGCTGATTTAAATCCAGGTATAATGGTATATGATATATTACAATGGTTATAATGGGATTATAAATGGGCCAACATTCACACAAAATAATTACAAGTATAACACCTTTTAAAACCAAAACGTTTTTATTTTTCTTCTGATACAAAAGTATTTTATTTTTATAAACTTTTTTTTGTGTTTTTTTATGTATTTTTACAAAGATAAATTAGCATTTCTTATAATACATTTAAAAAACATTCACAACACCTGTTTCTCTTTACAAAAAAGTACTTAATGGAGTTGTCGGGTTGGCAGTACCCACAGGTCTTAGGTACTAACAGGTTCTTAAAATCACACTTCAAAAGGGCACTTCCCAAACCACACCTATTCCTCATAGTGTATAGTGTAGTCACTATATGGGGAATGATAGGGTTGCATTTGAGACCTATTAACCAAAGGACTTGTCTGTCAGACTGGCAACACAGTAGAGATGTCGAGAGACAGGGTACAGAGTCCCTCTGTCTCGGCTGTGTGTGTTGTATTTGACTTTCTCTCTGCTGTGTGTGTGTGTTGTATTTGACTGTTTCTCTGCTGTGTGTGTGTGTGTGTGTGTGTGTGTTGTATTTGACTGTTTCTCTGCTGTGTGTGTGTGTGTGTTGTATTTGACTGTCTCTCTGCTGTGTGTGTGTGTATTTGACTGTCTCTCTGCTGTGTGTGTGTGTGTGTTGTATTTGACTGTCTCTCTGCTGTGTGTGTTGTATTTGACTGTCTCTCTGCTGTGTGTGTTGTATTTGACTGTCTCTCTGCTGTGTGTGTGTGTATTTGACTGTTTCTCTGCTGTGTGTGTGTGTGTATTGTATTTGACTGTTTCTCTGCTGTGTGTGTGTGTATTGTATTTGACTGTTTCTCTGCTGTGTGTGTGTGTGTATTTGACTGTCTCTCTGCTGTGTGTGTGTGTGTGTGTTCTATTTGACTGTTTATCTGCTGTGTGTGTGTGTGTGTGTGTGTGTGTGTGTGTGTGTGTGTGTGTGTGTGTGTGTATTTGACTGTTTCTCTGCTGTGTGTGTGTGTGTTTTGTATTTGACTGTTTCTCTGCTGTGTGTGTGTGTATTGTATTTGACTGTCTCTCTGCTGTGTGTGTGTGTATTTGACTGTCTCTCTGCTGTGTGTGTGTGTGTGTGTGTGTTGTATTTGACTGTCTCTCTGCTGTGTGTGTTGTATTTGACTGTCTCTCTGCTATGTGTGTTGTATTTGACTGTCTCTCTGCTGTGTGTGTGTGTATTTGACTGTCTCTCTGCTGTGTGTGTGTGTGTGTGTTCTATTTGACTGTTTCTCTGCTGTGTGTGTGTGTGTGTGTGTGTGTGTGTGTGTGTGTGTGTGTGTGTGTGTGTGTGTGTGTGTGTGTGTGTGTGTGTGTGTGTTGTATTTGACTGTTTCTCTGCTGTGTGTGTTGTGATGGTTGCAGCTTAATGCAATAATAACTCAGCTGATGCAGCAGATTTGATGGGAGTGGATTGCATAAGGGGCAACTCTACAGACTGTATGAGTGTGACTCTCTTTCTCTCTCCCTGTGTGTGTTTCACTGTTGGTGTATTATAGCATTTGCATAATGTGTTTTGGGGGTTGATTGTCTAACATCATTCATAATAACCCTTAATTCACTTCCATAACCAGTAAAAAGAAATACAGAAAGAACCTTATACCAGTTCATTACTGACCGCCATTCCTAAGGGTTCCATGAGTGACTGAAGAAGGTCAAGGGTTAAAGTTCAGAGTTCATAGTTGAGTGTCTGTTTCCTCATTAAGACTGCGTGTAGGTCGGTGGAGATCAGCTGTGCTGCTTGCTGAGCACTGAGGTAAAGGACATAGGCCTACGTTTCCCAGGTGCCTTAGCTGCAGCACCATAGAGTCAATTCACTCCAAATCCCAGGTGCCTTTGCAGTGGCATAGCTTCATAGCCTCCAGAGTGTGGCCGGCTGGGCAGCCCAGCCTCCCGTTCCACATAAGGCATGTTAACCAAGCTACATCAGCTAGTCATAGTGCATTTCAGTGTGGCTGTAGTTTAGATCTGTACATCATCTTGACCATGACTTTCCAGTGTAAATTCAACCTTTAAAACAACTCTCTAAAGTCAGAAGGTTCTATAGATCAGCCCAGAGCCTGCTGTAGGCTGCAGGGTCAGTCTCTTCTCTGGCAGTGGGTTAGTCTGCTAGTAGGGAGAGAACCACAGACAACGTGGGCAAAGGAGACCACTGTCTGCTTAGTGGGGCTATTTATCTGTCTGTCCTTCTCTCTTTCGCTCTCTACATCAGGTAGTAGCACTAGCAGTGGGTTTGGGGGCAGGTTTGCTTTAAAAAGCCACCCGGTTCCTATCTTCCCCTTTCTCTATTCCTCTCCCTCTTTACTCACACCACCGTCTCATTGCCCTTGCCAGGTTTTATCCAGCTGTCCCCCGGTGCCCGCTTGCCCCTCCCTGCCCGGCCGTCCCTCCACAGGCGGGCAGAGCAGCGTTGCCAGGTGTGAAGGGTCTTGGCCGACCAGATCCACATGCCCGACGTGATGCCCACCAGCAGAGACATAAAGATCCTCAGCATCTCTGCTGCCACATATGAGTCCCTGGCACTGGCCCTGAAGTCCCCCCAGTGGGATAGCTGGTAGAGGTAGCAGCCTATCACGGTGGACGCAGGTACCATGTACAGCACAGAGAACACCCCGATCTTCACCATCAGACGCTCCAGCTTGTCCGTCTTGGCCCCGTCCTTCTGCAGGTTGGAGCGGATCTTGAACAGGGCCACCAAGCCGGCACAGATAAACAGAGTGCCAATGAGGAGGTATGCAGCGAGCGGGGCAACCACGAAGCCCGTCACTGCCTCCTGCTGTAGGTTACCCACGTAGCACAGCCCCGTGAGGTCATCAGCATCTACTAGTCGCATGATGAGGATGACGATGGTCTTGATGGCGGGGATGGCCCAGGCTGCTATGTGGAAGTAGGAGCTGTGCATCTCGATGGCCTCGTGACCCCACTTTAACCCTGCAGCCAGGAACCAGGTCAGAGTCAGAATCACCCACCTGGGCGGAGGCAGAGAGACGGGTTAGAGAGCTGGGAGTCCACTGTTCTAACGGTTTCATTCAAATCTATTCCTTACAGTGTAATACTTTTGTCCAGAGTGTGTGTGTGTGTGTGTGTGTGTGTGTGTGTGTGTGTGTGTGTGTGTGTGTGTGTGTGTGTGTGTGTGTGTGTGTGCCCACCACAACGAGGAGGCCATGCCAAAGAAGTAGAGCAGGAGGAAGACGATGGCACAGCTAGTACTCTTTAACCCCTCCTGTACCAGAACAGGTACCGCTGCCTCCTCCAGGTCACAGGACACACGCTCCCGACCCAGAGTCAGGCGCACCTACAGGGAAAGACAGAGACACAGGGGTTAGACATGGACCAGGTCATCAGGTCATCCAGGAGACCAGGGGTCATCAGGTCATCCAGACTAGAGGTAATCAGGTCATCCAGGAGACCAGGGGTCATCAGGTCATCCAGGAGACCAGGGGTCATCAGGTCATCCAGACTAGAGGTAATCAGGTCATCCAGGAGACCAGGGGTCATCAGGTCATCCAGGAGACCAGGGGTCATCAGGTCATCCAGGAGACCAGGGGTCATCAGGTCATCCAGGAGACCAGGGGTCATCCAGGAGACCAGGGGTTATCAGATCATCCAGGAGACCAGGGGTCATCAGGTCATCCAGGAGACCAGGGGTCATCAGGTCATCCAGGAGACCAGGGGTCATCCAGGAGACCAGGGGTTATCAGATCATCCAGACTAGGGGTAATCAGGTCATCCAGGAGACCAGGGGTCATCCAGGAGACCAGGGGTCATCAGGTCATCCAGGAGACCCGGGGTCATCAGGTCATCCAGGAGACCAGGGGTTATCAGATCATCCAGGAGACCAGGGGTCATCAGGTCATCCAGGAGACCAGGGGTCATCAGGTCATCCAGGAGACCAGGGGTCATCCAGGAGACCAGGGGTCATCAGGTCATCCAGGAGACCAGGGGTCATCAGGTCATCCAGGAGACCAGGGGTTATCAGATCATCCAGGAGACCAGGGGTCATCAGGTCATCCAGGAGACCAGGGGTCATCAGGTCATCCAGGAGACCAGGGGTCATCCAGGAGACCAGGGGTTATCAGATCATCCAGACCAGGGGTGATCAGGTCATCCAGGAGACCAGGGGTCATCAGGTCATCCAGGAGACCAGGGGTCATCAGGTCATCCAGGAGACCAGGGGTCATCAGGTCATCCAGGAGACCAGGGGTCATCAGGTCATCCAGGAGACCAGGGGTCATCAGGTCATCCAGACTAGGGGTAATCAGGTCATCCAGACTAGGGGTAATCAGGTCATCCAGGAGACCAGGGGTCATCAGGTCATCCAGGAGACCAGGGGTCATCCAGGAGACCAGGGGTCATCCAGGAGACCAGGGGTCATCCAGGAGACCAGGGGTCATCCAGGAGACCAGGGGTTATCAGGTCATCCAGGAGACCAGGGGTCATCCAGGAGACCAGGGGTAATCAGGTCATCCAGGAGACCAGGGGTTATCAGGTCATCCAGGAGACCAGGGGTCATCAGGTCATCCAGGAGACCAGGGGTTATCAGGTCATCCAGGAGACCAGGGGTTATCAGGTCATCCAGGAGACCAGGGGTCATCAGGTCATCCAGGAGACCAGGGGTCATCAGGTCATCCAGGAGACCAGGGGTCATCAGGTCATCCAGGAGACCAGGGGTTATCAGGTCATCCAGGAGACCAGGGGTTATCAGGTCATCCAGGAGACCAGGGGTCATCAGGTCATCCAGGAGACCAGGGGTCATCAGGTCATCCAGGAGACCAGGGGTCATCAGGTCATCCAGACCAGAGGTAATCAGGTCATCCAGACTAGGGGTAATCAGGTCATCCAGGAGACCAGGGGTTATCAGGTCATCCAGGAGACCAGGGGTCATCAGGTCATCCAGGAGATCAGGGGTTATCAGGTCATCCAGGAGACCAGGGGTTATCAGGTCATCCAGGAGACCAGGGGTTATCAGGTCATCCAGGAGACCAGGGGTCATCAGGTCATCCAGGAGACCAGAGGTCATCAGGTCATCCAGGAGACCAGGGGTTATCAGGTCATCCAGGAGACCAGGGGTCATCAGGTCATCCAGGAGACCAGGGGTCATCAGGTCATCCAGGAGACCAGGGGTCATCAGGTCATCCAGGAGACCAGAGGTCATCAGGTCATCCAGGAGACCAGGGGTCATCAGGTCATCCAGGAGACCAGAGGTTATCAGGTCATCCAGGAGACCAGGGGTCATCAGGTCATCCAGGAGACCAGAGGTTATCAGGTCATCCAGGAGACCAGGGGTAATCAGGTCATCCAGGAGACCAGAGGTCATCAGGTCATCCAGGAGACCAGAGGTCATCAGGTCATCCAGGAGACCAGGGGTAATCAGGTCATCCAGGAGACCAGGGGTTATCAGGTCATCCAGGAGACCAGAGGTAATCAGGTCATCCAGGAGACCAGGGGTCATCAGGTCATCCAGGAGACCAGGGGTTATCAGGTCATCCAGGAGACCATGGCTGGGTCTACGTACTCTAGCATGTCTTCCTGTCCTTGTCTACTTTCCTCATTACCACTGGTAGCTGAAAGGACTGGACAGGTTTACAACAAACTGCTTCCACCGGTCATATTAGTGATCATGGAGAAGAAGAGGCTAATTTAAACTATTGAGAAACAGCCCAGTGCATTAAGCATTAGTTTAATCATTTAAGTCAGGGGAAGGCTACCCTGTTTTTTGTTCCAACTATGCACCCTGTGGGTACAGTATGCCTCCGGTCTTGTATATATTAGGGATTGATTGTTATATATATATATATATATATATATATATATATATATATATATATATATATTAGGGGTATGTGAGACAAGGGAGATGCACTTGCCCAATGTTGTTTATTATGAAATGGAACTGTACTAATTAGCTAATTTTATGAAACAAACAATTTTGTCTGTCATTGTTTGTTGCCACTACCATTGCGCCTAACCTCGCTGCATCCCCCCACCCTTCCCCTCCAAAAGGACCACAATGGAAATAAGCTTTTAAGCTTTATTGTGTTATCCTTGATGATTTTCTTAAATTGTATGTGGAGGCGCCACTGGCTGGAACACCCTTATGTATATGTTTTAAAAGTTTCAAAGTCAAATCAATCAGTTCAGTGGTTGAAGTGGAACACACCTGGTCTTCCAGGGCAGTTAAATCAAAACATGAAGTGCCTGCAACACTCCAGTACCAGGGCGACCTACCCCTGCTCTAAGTCCTATGTCCTCACCAGGTAGGCCACGCTGTAGAGGTTGGAGCACATGGAGAGGAAGATGATGGGTCTCTCGGGGTAGGAGAAACGTGTTGAGTCCAGGAGGAAGGTGAGGACGGTCAGGGTGGTAGAGAGGAAACACAACACTGCCCACACTGCCATCCACACGTCTGTAAACACCTTGGCCCCGCGCCGGTACAGCCCCGCGTCATACCCACACTGCAGTGCACAGCTGTGGCTCCGCCTCACCCAGGCATACTGGTCTGGCCCGGCCCCCAGGGCCTGGCACTCCTCCTCCTGGGGGGGCAGGGGTCGGACCGGGTGGTAGGGGGCCTCCTCATCCCCCGGACCCTCCATACACATGTGGTTGTGGTCGTTCTGAGGGGGGAACAGGCTGCAGTTGAGCAGCTCTGGCCAGACAAAGCCAAACTCTATTAGGACTGGCAGACACTTCCTCTTGACAGACAGACACATGCTGCCACACGGCCCGATGGGGATGGGAACCTTGTCTGTACACATGGGCACGTACACCGCACACAGGAAGAACTGGAAAGAGAGACAGAGAGGGGTGTTATCTTTGTATATTAATTCATTTCTAAAATAGTTTCTATGATGATTCTGTGTGCATTGCTCTGTCTGCTTTCCCTGTGTTGCATCATGGTCCTTAGTCTGCTTCCTATTCTAATTTCAGACAACAGGAAATGAAAGGACCTGTGTTTTAAGCTTAGTCAGGAAAACCAACCAAGTAGCAGAAAACATTGTGTTGAAACCTTTAGGGAATTTCAAAATAATGATTAAAGCTACTACAACAAATAAACAGGTGATTGAATGGTCGTACAGATAATTCCCTGGAGAGATGAATGTCTCAGGGCCACAGGGGCGACCCTCTGGCATGGGAAGCGCAGGGCAGCATTGTGGGTGAGAGACGATATCAGTGATGCTTCTCTCTGTTGGAGCTGTGCTACTGTTCTCTGATCACTAGCTGGACTGGAGAATGCTTGTTTTCCTCCCTCCGCAGCAGGTGACCTGATTGCTGCCACTGTTCACGGCCAAGTGTGTGTGTGGATACCTGAGAGATTCTTCCTATTAGAAAAGCAATGTGCAAGATCTAGTTTCCATTTCCTCGGGTGAATGTCTGAGAGTGTGTAAGAAAGAAAGAGCCTAATCTGAGGGATGGTTCTGTGCTCAGACAGGAAATGGCAACATTTCACATCCGTCACTCCAGAGAGCTCACATAACACGCTCACACACTGAACCACAAGAGACAGACAATCACAACACAAACTCATAATAACCTATAGCATCCAGACAACTACAATGACACAATAATACCACAAAAGCTCTTAAATCAATTAGAATTGTACTAATGGACTGAATGTTTGTTAATATATCTAAATGGTCAGGATGAGGGATGTCCTTAGAGACAGAGTTGCCAGTGGGCTGCTGTGTCTAGACTATGGAGTGGTAAACCACAGTAAATATCAACACCACTGGATGTAGTCATCCTGACATTTCCATCTAACCACACAAGTAACTACACTTAAAAAACGGGTTCCAAAAGGGTTCTGCGGCTGTCCCTATAGGAGAACCCTTTTTTGGTTCCAGGTAGAACTGTTTTGGTTCTACCTGGAACCTAAAGGGGTTCTTCAAAGGGTTCTCATATGGGGACAGCCGAAGAACCCTTTTTGGTTCTAGATTGCACCTTTTTTTCTAAGAGTGTACTCATTGGTCATTTCAGTCAGGACAATAAAAACCTTATGAAAAAGACTAAATGGGAAGGATTTAATTTCCAGCTTCATGGTGGTTCAGGCAGACAAGTGGCCTTACAGAGAGTAGTACTGAGGGCAGTATTGTTGTTGCCATGTGGAGCTGGCCTGGTCCTCTCCTCAGATATGTATTATCTCATTGCCCCGTGCTGCTGAACCAAGACTGGCTGCCTCCCTGAGACTCTGTCATGTGCTCTCTTTCTTTCTTTCTTTCCACTATACACTGCCTGCTCAATCACACATCCCAGCCTGAGAACCAACAGTGTGTGTGTGTGTGTGTGTGTGTGTGTGTGTGTGTGTGTGTGTGTGTGTGTGTGTGTGTGTGTGTGTGTGTGTGTGTGTGTGTGTGTGTGTGTGTGTGTGTGTGTGTGTGGGTACCGGAAATCCACCAAAGTCCCCACAAGGATAGTGACACAAGGAAAATTCTCCCGTGTGAGGACATTTCCCTGGTCCCCACGAGGACAAAAGCTATTTTAGGCTTAGGGCTAGGTTTAGGGTAACAATTAGGGGTAAGGATTAGGGTTACGTTAAGCGAAAATTTAGATTTTTAATGGAAATCAATGTGGTTCCCACAAGGATAGTAAAACATATGCAGGTAGCCCAGTGGTTAGAGCGTTGGACTAGGAACCGAAAGGTTCCTGGATTGAATCCCCAGGCTGACAAGGTAAAAATATATAATTCTGCCCCTGAACAAGGTAGTTAACCCACTGTTCCCCGTATGCCGTCATTGTAAATAAAAAGGTGTTCTTAACTGACTTTCCTAGTTTAAATAAAGGTAAAATATGAAAATAAAAGTGTGTGTGTGTATGCGCGCCAACCTTCAACTGGCTGGAGCAGCCATACTGTATGAGTGGTGTGAAGGTGGTGAGTTGGAGCTCCGCGTCTGACTGCAGGACGTTGCCCACCAGGTTGGGCATCTTGGTGACGTTGTAGCCCAGGTCCTGGCACATGGCGATGCGTATCGGGTCGCACGTCATCTCCTCTGTCTCGTCGCCGAATGCACGCACCAGACCAATGGATCCTGGACCGCACAGCAGCGCGAGGGAGAGCGCTACCGCCGCAAGACTGTACACAGCCCGACTCATTGTTACGAGGGGGGAAAGGTCCAAAGTAATCCCGCTAAGAATCCAAATTGATCAACTGATTGGGTTCCGGGCGTTGCCTGGTAGGCTAGTCCACCGGGTGCTGGGGAAAGATTAGTCCACTTCAGAGTGCGCGGTCAGCGGCTGTTTATATCCGCTCCTGTCTCGCCAAGACGAAACTCTCCACTGGAAGCACAGTTGGTAGCCCCTCCGACCCGTCAAGCAAAGTTGGAAACAACGTATCCAACGGCACTAATAAAAGGAACTGTTGTATCCAGATTTTCCTTGCAATTAAAACTCCCGCCTCTCTTTGTAGTGTATGTTTCGATAGTTCCTTATGTGGTTTCTCACGGACGAGACATCGGAGACATCCCGGAGCCCTGTCCGTTCCAGTTTCCCGGTATAGTAACTCTGTTAGGTCTGCGCTCTATACGCTTTGGTGACAGGTTGCTGGTCGGTCTCTGCGTGTTCTGCCCGCGCGCCTCGGTCCCACTCCGTAAAGAACAAATTCTCCGTCTGTCTCGCGAGGGACAGCCAACCAGCGGCCAGGAGAGGTCTCAGAAGCCAATCAGAAGGCGGAACAGTACTCAAAAGGGCGGGGTTATATGATGAGGAACGTTGCCTGTGGCCCTCTTCTCATGTTAAGAATCAGAGAGCGGACTCAACAGTTCTTCTGATGAAATCCAGAACAGAACTAGTATTTATTTTGGCCTTGGGTCATATTTTTATTGGCCGTATTTTTAGATATAAAAGGCAGTCTCGCTCCTGAAACGGGATAGTTGTATTGGTATTTTTACATCACTAATGGTCTTAAAAACAGGCTGCATCTCCACCACAGGCTCACATCTTCAGCTCTTCAACTAAAGTGTTCATGACATTCTAATGGATGCAGTCTACAGCAGTGGTTCCCAACATTTTTCGGTTACTGTACCACCAACGGAATTATGCTCTTCCTGGATTACCCCTGATTTACCCCCTTATGTGCATTTTACCAGTAGGCCTATAGTCTCATGAGTCTTCTCAAGTACCCCCTGTGGATAGGCCAAGTACCCCTAGTTGGGAACTGCTGGTCTGCAGTAATGCTGCTGCGTTGGATACCTCTAGCCTATTGGACATCCACAGACTAACGGCTGTATTTGGACTGGAATGCCTGGTCACTATCACTGTGTGTGTTTATGTTGGTGTGATGACCCCTGGGTGGGGACGCCCCTGATGCTGGTTGAGATATCGACGCATATAGGCATTCTATGCCCGACCAACCTAAACACAGGGGTGGTGGGGGTAGGTTATTGAACAGCTGCCTGTCTCCTACTTGTAGTTTATTCATATTTACAAGAGATAAAGAAAATAGAAGAACAGCATGATCAGCTGACTGCTTTTGTCTGTGTGTCCTAATTGAAAGGCCACTTGGTTTTCCCTAAAGTGATCCCGTTCAGGGGTATTTAACGTGACAACAGATTGGCCGCAATAAAACGACCTCCACCCGCTGCCATACGTGATGGATCCTTCCCGCCCTCCAGTGCGCTCGAGGTCAACTCTTGAGTAATTAGCGCGAAGGTGGAACAATGGCACACGCGCCGTGTAGCTGATGCTTATCAGAGTGGGGGGGAGTGCTGTGTGTGTGTCTGCAGCGGTGTCAAATACTTACATACAAATAAACTACTCCTTAAGTCGTTTTTGGGGGTATCTGTACTATAATTAACTTTTTTATTTTTTACAACTTTTACTTTCACTACATTCCTAAAGAAAATAATGTACTTTTTAACTCCATGGTCATCTTTATTGCCTCTGATCTGGCGGACTCACTAAACACAAATGCTTAATTTGTAAATTATGTTTTGGTGTGTGCCCCTGGCTATCTGTAAATAAAAAAACAACAAAATGGTGCCGTCTGGTTTGCTTAATATATGGAATTTCAAACGATTTATACTTTTACTTTTGCTTTAAATACACAAGTATATTTAGCAATTACATTTGACTTTTGATACTTAAGTATATTTAAAACAAATACTTTTAGACTTTTACTAAAGTAGTATTTTACTGGGTGACTTTCCCTTTTACTTGAGTAATTTTCTATTAAGGATTCTTTACTTTTACTCAAGTATGACAATTGGGTACTTTTTCCACAACTGTGTGTGTGTGTTAGTGATGGGCATTCCGTCTCTTTCCATTGAGCCGGCTCATTTGGCTCAGGTTACCAAAAAGAGCTGGCTCTTTTGGCTCCCAAACGCTCTTTAAAAAAAACATGTTTTATATTTTTTAGTTTGACTATGATTGGTGTTAAAACAATTCTAATTAAATTATTAAATAAAAAAACTAAATGGTGGCTGGTAGGAGAAGCTGGGGTGGTTGAGAAAAATA
The DNA here is from genome assembly GCF_029448725.1 of Salvelinus fontinalis. Lineage (NCBI taxonomy): Eukaryota > Metazoa > Chordata > Actinopteri > Salmoniformes > Salmonidae > Salvelinus > Salvelinus fontinalis. The sequence continues at coordinate 9,122,828 of NC_074688.1, read as the reverse complement.
ATGCACCATCTGATGCACTTATTGTTCCCGATTGATAACATAACATAAACTGTTAAAACACAAGACCCATGTTTACTTAACAGTAAGAGGGTACACACCCTATGACTACGGAACTGCTGTATTTACCAGGACACAAACATATGCCACAATAAGGGGTTCTTTTTCTAACCTTTCAGTCAGTGAAAGGCAGTATACCCTGCAGACAGAAGTGTGTATCAGTCAACCGACAGCGTCTCATGGCTCATTGCCCAATCCCTCAGTCCTTGAAGTAGGCTATCAATAGGGATGTAAACTCCTTGGAATGACAAGTGTGTGTTGGAATGGCTGGTTAGAGAGACTGGGGGTCCACAGATGATGGTTCCCCTCTGGTGCAGTTAGCTAGCTCACATTACATTGCTACAGCGTAATAAGGGGCTCTGAGGGGCTCTCTCTCTACCCTCACCCTCTCCCATCCATCCCTCTTTCTACCCTCACCCTCTTCCTCTCTCTATCATGTTCTCTTTCCCATATGCCCCTCCCTCTCCATTTCATGTTCTCTTTCCCACACTGTACTCACCCTCTGTCCACCAAAATACAGTGTTTCATTGCAGAATTCTTAATACTCTCACAGCTTGTGGATGCTCTCTGATAGCTGGTAGAATTATGGTGGAGACCTACAGTACAGCTTGTGGATGCTCTCTGATAGCTGGTAGAATTATGGTGGAGACCTACAGTACAGCTTGTGGATGCTCTCTGATAGCTGGTAGAATTATGGTGGAGACCTACAGTACAGCTTGTGGATGCTCTCTGATAACTGGTAGAAATATGTTGGAGACCTACAGTACAGCTTGTGGATGCTCTCTGATAACTGGTAGAAATATGTTGGAGACCTACAGTACAGCTTGTGGATGCTCTCTGATAACTGGTAGAATTATGTTGGAGACCTACAGTACAGCTTGTGGAGGCTCTCTGATAGCTGGTAGAATTATGTTGGAGACCTACAGTACAGCTTGTGTCTGCTCTCTGATAACTGGTAGAAATATGTTGGAGACCTACAGTACAGCTTGTGGATGCTCTCTGATAACTGGTAGAAATATGGTGGAGACCTACAGTACAGCTTGTGGATGCTCTCTGATAGCTGGTAGAATTATGTTGGAGACCTACAGTACAGCTTGTGGAGGCTCTCTGATAGCTGGTAGAAATATGGTGGAGACCTACAGTACAGCTTGTGGATGCTCTCTGATAGCTGGTAGAATTATGTTGGAGACCTACAGTACAGCTTGTGGAGGCTCTCTGATAGCTGGTAGAAAAAAAGAGTCGGAGCAGACGACACCATTCTGTATACATCTGGCCCTTGTTTGGACACTGTGCTAACAAACCTCCAAACGAGCTTCAATGCCATACAACACTCCTTCCGTGACCTCCAACTGCTTTTAAATACTAGTAAAACTAAGTGTATGCTCTTCAACCGATTGCTGCCCGCACACTCCCGCCCGACTAGCATCACTACTCTGGACGGTTCTGACTTAGAATATGTGGACAACTACAAATACCTAGGTGTCTGGATGGACTGTTAAATCTCATTCCAGACTCACATTATGCATCTCCAATCAAAAATTAAATCTAGAATCGGCTTCCTATTTTGCAACAAAGGATCCTTCACTCATGCTGCCAAACATACCCTCGTAAAACTGACTATCCTACCGATCCTTGACTTCGGCGATGTCATTTACAAAATAGCCTCCAACACTCTACTCAGCAAACTGGATGTAATCTATCACTGTGCCATATACTAGCCACCACTGCGACCTGTATGCTCTCGTTGGCTGGCCCTCACTACATATTCGTCGCCAAACCCACTGGCTCCAGGTCATCTATAAGTCTTTGCTAGGTAAAGCACCGCCTAATCTCAGCTCACTGGTCACCATAGCAACACCCACCCATAGCACGCGCTCCAGCAGGTATATTTCACTGGTCATCCCCAAAGCCAACACCTCCTTTGGCCACATTTCCTTCCAGTTCTCTGCTGCCAATGACTGGAACGAATAGTAAAAATCACTGAAACTGGAGACTTATATCTCCCTCACTAACTTTAAGCATCAGCTGTCAGAGCAGCTTACCGATCACTGTACCCGTACACAGCCAATCTGTAAATAGCACACCCAACTACCTCATCCCCATATTGTTATTTATACACTTGCTCTTTTGCACCCCAGTATCTCTACTTGCACATCATCATCTGCACATCTATCACTCCAGTAGTAATGCTAAATTGTAATTATTTTGTCTCTATGGCATATTTATTGCCTTACCTCCCTTCTCTTCTACATTTGCACACACTGTATATAGATTTTTCGATTGCGTTATTGACTGTACGTTTGTTTATCCCATGTGTAACTCTGTGTTGTTTGTGTCGCACTGCTTTGCTATATCTTGGCCAGGTCACAGTTGTAAATGAGAACTTGTTCTCAACTGGCCTACCTGGTTAAATAAAGGTGAAATATACACTGCTCAAAAAAATAAAGGGAACACTTAAACAACACAATGTAACTCCAAGTCAATCACACTTCTGTGAAATCAAACTGTCCACTTAGGAAGCAACACTGATTGACAATACATTTCACATGCTGTTGTGCAAATGGAATAGACAAAAGGTGGAAATTATAGGCAATTAGCAAGACACCCCCCAAAACAGGAGTGATTCTGCAGGTGGTGACCACAGACCACTTCTCAGTTCCTATGCTTCCTGGCTGATGTTTTGGTCACTTTTGAATGCTGGCGGTGCTCTCACTCTAGTGGTAGCATGAGACGAAGTCTACAACCCACACAAGTGGCTCAGGTAGTGCAGTTCATCCAGGATGGCACATCAATGCGAACTGTGGCAAAAAGGTTTGCTGTGTCTGGCAGCGTAGTGTCCAGAGCATGCAGGCGCTACCAGGAGACAGGCCAGTACATCAGGAGACGTGGAGGAGGCCGTAGGAGGGCAACAACCCAGCAGCAGGACCGGTACCACCGCCTTAGTGCAAGGAGGTGCACTGCCAGAGCCCTGCAAAATGACCTCCAGCAGGCCACAAATGTGCATAATCATTACGGGCAAATTAAACACATGACAAAACAAGTTTACAAAATCACATCAGATGAAAAAAAGCCAATAGAGATTTAGTCAAAATATTTAATTTGAAGTTTATTCCTTCTCCCTGTGCCCCCCAACCCACCCCATTCTCAGCTCTCTCGCTCACTCTCTCTGTCACACACACACACACACACACACACACACACACACACACACACACACACACACACACACACACACACACACACACACACACACACACACACACACACACACACACACACACACATGCATGCACACTAAGAGAGTGAGAGAGGGAGAGAGACTTCTCCTCCTGCTGACCTTCTGAAGGGACAGCTGGATCTCATCGTCTGACGGGCGTTTTTAATGTGTTGTAACTAAGTAACCCCATAATATGTGTCTCTGCAGGCCTGTTCACATGGTGATTTGTCCTCAGTGTGTGTGTGCATCAATGCATGTCTTTGTGTAGGGTATATCTAGTGTGTCCCCGGGCCATTCCTACTGTATGAAAAATATCTCTGTGGGAGAAAGGCAGTGTGTGTTTTTATGTCTGTGCGTTTCTGTATAATAATTGTCTGGATGACTGTCATCCTCTGTAGGTCACTGTAGGCCTACCGGTGTATAATGTGTGAGTTGAAGTGGCTTGCCTGTCTGTGTATTCCAGTGATGTGTGGGTGTAACGTGTGAGTTGTATTGCCGTGTCTGTCTGTGTATTCCAGTGATGTGTGTGGGTGTGTGTATAATGTGGGGAAGTCTGTGTGGGCTATGCGGTTTATGATCCATCTCTTACTCCCTCTGAACGTGTGTCTGTGGTGTTTACATAACAATTCCCTGTGTGTGTCGGCAGCACATAACCGTTTGTGTGTATGTGTGTGTGTATATGTGTGTGTGTGCGCACATTCAGCTTGTACACTGGGAATGTGTCCAAGACATGGACTCTGCTCGACCGTGGCGACAACATCAGGCGAGAATGTGGGTCTCGTCAACCCCCTGTGTGTTTGGGGGGTGTACGGGGAGGATGGGGTGGGGGGGCTGAATAGTTTTTGGGTGATATCCTGTGGCCATAGAGGTATGGGGCTGAGAGGGGGAGGTATGGATTGGGGAGTTGTACAGTGCTTGGCGTATGAGTGGTGTGTGTGGGGGGAGACACTAAAGGAGTCTCTACACAAACGGAGCCGACGGAGGTTCAGTTGCGTTGCTCTCTACGTAGTTCTACGTACATTTGTGCAGATGAATGTTTCTAATGCGACGCAAACTGACCTCCGTCGGCTCTGTTTCCGAAGACTGTGTAGAGTCCTTAAAGTGAAAATGTTCTGTCAAATGCTGTGCTGAAAAGGTGAAGGGCTGGGGGCTCACAGTCAGCTGTGGTGAGAGAGAATCTAGTGTGTGAGAAAGAGAAAAGGGGTTTGTGAGAGAGAGAGACAGAGAAAGACGCAGAGAAACTGAGGGAGGGGAGAGGGGAGAGAGAGTCAGAGGAAGACCCAGAGAAACAGAGGGAAGGAGAGAGGGGAGAGAGAGTCAGAGGAAGACCCAGAGAAACAGAGGGAAGGAGAGAGGGGAGAGAGAGTCAGAGGAAGACCCAGAGAAACAGAGGGAAGGAGAGAGGGGAGAGAGAGTCAGAGGAAGACACAGAGATACAGAGGGAAGGAGGGAGAGGAGAGAGAGTCAGAGAGAGACACAGAGATACAGAGGGAAGGAGGGAGAGGAGAGAGAGTCAGAGAGAGACACAGAGATACAGAGGGAAGGAGGGAGGGGAGACAGATATTTATAGATGTTATTGGTCACAAACAGATATTTATAGATGTTATTGGTCACAAACAGATATTTATAGATGTTATTGGTCACATACAGATATTTATAGATGTTATTGGTCACAAACAGATATTTATAGATGTTATTGGTCACATACAGATATTTAGCAGATGTTATTGGTCACATACAGATATTTATAGATGTTATTGGTCACAAACAGATATTTATAGATGTTATTGGTCACATACAGATATTTAGCAGATGTTATTGGTCACATACAGATATTTATAGATGTTATTGGTCACATACAGATATTTGTAGATGTTATTGGTCACATACAGATATTTATAGATGTTATTGGTCACAAACAGATATTTATAGATGTTATTGGTCACATACAGATATTTATATATGTTATTGGTCACATACAGATATTTAGCAGATGTTATTGGTCACATACAGATATTTATAGATGTTATTGGTCACATACAGATATTTATGGATGTTATTGGTCACATACACATATTTAGCAGATTTTATTGGTCACATACAGATATTTAGCAGATGTTATTGCGGGTGTAGTGAAATGCTTGTGTTCTTAGCTTCAACAGTGTAGTAGTATCTAACAATACACAACAATACACACAAATATTTAGCAAAATAATGGAATTAAGAAATATATAAATATTAGATTGAGCAATGTCGGAGTGGCATTGACTAAAATACAGATGTAAAACCAAAGCAGATCTGAGGTGAGAAGACAATAGTGTATAATCTATGTAGGCCTAGTTTATATAGCTGTGTGTGTTGTCTGTTATTATTAGTGTTCCTCACTGGTTTCCTTGGCACCTGTCTCTTCCCTGTCTCGCTCCTCCTGCTTCTTGAAATAGACTGCGTCTCCAGAGGGAGAGGGAACAGTCTCAGCCGTGGGAACGCAGCACAGCACCACTGGCAGTTAACATTTAGCCATCCTCAGAGCTAACAATTGTTAGCCTCATAGCTAACACTCAGCTAGCACTAGAGCCAACAATCAGCTAGCCACAGAGCTAACAATCAGTTAGCCAAAGAGCCAACACTCAGCTAGCCACAGAGCTAACAATCAGCTAGCCAAAGAGCTAATAGTCAGCTAGCCACAGAGCTAACAATCAGTTGGCCATCAAGCTAACACCCCACTTGCCACAGAGCAAACAGTCAGCTAGCACAGAGTTAACTAACTTCGATTCTAATGCTCTGCTCAGCTTGCAATAAATCCTGTTAGAGAGCAAACACTTAGTACAGTATGTGTGTGTGTCAGGGCTTTAGCTGCATTAGTGGTAGGGGTTATTAGGCGGGTATCCAGTCCAGTCCAGCCCCAGTGCCAGAGTCAGGGTCCAGAAGCCACATCCAGCTCCTGAGTGCTTCTGAGCTGTACTGGCATCTGGGCCTGATAACCGCTTCCCCTTATCACTGATAGGGCTATTGATACTGCAGAGAAGGGAGATACAGAGAGATAGAGTAAGAGAGAAATATAGAAAGAGAGGAAGCTAGAGAAAGAAAGCGAGTGAGAGAAAGTAAGTGAGAGAGAAAGTGAGGGAGAGAGAAAGTGAGGGAGAGAGAGGGAGAAGGGAGGGGAGGAGAAGGAGTGAGGGAGGGGAGGAGAAGGAGAGAGGGAGTAGGGAGGAGAAGGAGAGAGGGAGTAGAGAGGAGTAGGAGAGAAGGAGCAGGGAGGAGGAGAAGGAGAGAGGGAGAAGGAGAGAGGGAGTAGGGAGGAGAAGGAGAGAAGGAGCAGGGAGGAGGAGGAGAGAGGGAGTAGGGAGGAAAAGGAGAGAGGGAGTAGGGAGGATATGGAGTAGGGAGAAGGAGTGTGCCTTGACACAATCCTGTCTCGGAGTTCTACGGACAATTCCTTCGACCTCATGGCTTGGTTTTTGCTCTGACGTGCACTTTCAACTGTGGGACGTCATGTAAACAGGTGTGTGTCTTTCCAAAAAATGTCCAATCAATTGAATACACCACAGGGGTTCTCCAATCAAGTTGTAGAAACATCTCAAGGATGTTAAATGGAAACAGGATGCACCTGAGCTCAATTTCGAGTCTCAAAGCAAAGGATCTGAATACTTCTGTAAATAAGGTATTGCTTTTTAAAAAATATATATAAATTAGAAAACATTTCTAAAAACCTTCTTTCATTTTGGGGTATTGTGTGTAGATTTATTTAACCAGGCATGTCAGTTAAGAACACATTCTTATATGCAATGACGGCCTACTCCGGCCAAACCCGGACAACGCTGGGCCAATTGTGCGCTGCCCTATGGGACTCCCAATCATGGCCAAATGTGATACTGCCTGGATTTGAACCAGGTACTATAGTGACACTGCTTGCACTGAGATGCTGTGCTTTAGACCACTGTGCCACTTGGGAGACCAGATTTATGAGTATTTCTATTTATTTAATCCATTTATAATAAGGCTCTAACATAAAAACATTTGGAGAAAGGGAAGGGGGTCTTACTTTCTCATGATCTTCTTATTTCTATTTCTCTTGTGTTTTTGTTACACATTACTTTATTAGTACTATTGATATTGATTACTGCATTGTTGGGAAAGAGCTTTTAAGAAAATAAAAACTGTAATCTGGATTGAAATCTCGCTGGATGGTTTTGTGGCTGTGTGGGACTGTTGCAGTAGGCCACTCCAGTGGGATTCTGCTGTGTCTGCAGTGTAGACAGTTAAACAGCCAACTGGCCATTGTAATGTGTTGAGGTGAGTGTGTGTGACTGTGCGTTTCCCTCTCAGGACAATGCTGTGGTGCTCAGGGATGTTGTTAATATTGGAATGTCTTTCAGAAAACAGAAGTCAGCCGTTACTTACTACCATGAACTGAGGAAAATATTCGGAGAGAGAAAGAGAAAGATAGCAACCTCTTCTCCAATCTTTTGGCCCTATAACAAAGACAAACATATACATGATCAAATACAAATATTAGAATCAACTCTTAAAGGCTACCAGAACCCACTGGATTCTCCAATTACATTGAATGAACCACAAGACAAAATAAAACCCTTCAACCCAAAAACGCCTGTGGTGTTGATGGTATTCTCAATGAAATGATAAAATATACAGACCACAAATTCCAATTGGCTATACTTAAACTCTTTAACATCCTCCTTAGCTCTGGCATCTTACCCAATATTTAGAACCAAGGACGGATCACCCCAATCCACAAAAATGGAGACAAATTTGACCCCTAACCTACAGTGGGATATGCATCAACAGCAACCTTGGGGAAATCCTCTGCATTATCATTAGACTTGTTCATGTCCTCAGTGAAAACAATGTACAGAACAAATGTCAAATTGTCATTTTACCAAATTACCATAAGACAAACCACATATTCATCCTCCAAACCCTAATTGACAAACAAACAAACCAAAACAAAGGCAAAGTCCAAAAAGCTTTTGACTCAATTTGGCATGAGGGTCTGCTATACAAATTGATGGAAAGTGGTGTTGGGGGAAAAACATACGACATTGTAAATCCATGTGCGGTTAAAAACACAAACATTTCTTTCCACTGGGCCGTGGGTTGAGACAGGGATGCAGCTTAAGCCCCACCCTCTTTAATGTATATATATATATCAACGAATTGGCAAGGGCAGAGTCAGTCTGCAGCACCCGGCCTCACCCTACTAGAACAGTCTGCAGCACCCGGCCTCACCCTACTAGAACAGTCTGCAGCACCCGGCCTCACCCTACTAGAACAGTCTGCAGCACCCGGCCTCACCCTACTAGAATCTGAAGTCAAATGTCTACTGTTTGCTGATGATCTGCCCCTTCTGTCCACAACCAAGGACGACCTACAGCAGTATCTAGATATTCTGCACAGATTCTGTCAGACCTGGGTCCTGTCAGTAAATCTCAGTAAGACAAAAAGAATGGTGTTCCAAAAATGGTCCAGTTGCCAGGACAAATTCTATTTAGACAATGCAAAGAAGTGCCTTCTATGCCATCAAAAGGAACATACAATTCCACTTACCAATTAGGATCTGGCAAAAAATACTTGAATCAGTTATAGAACCCATTGCCCTTTATGGTTGTGAGGTCTGGGGTCCGCTCACCAACAAAAAATTCACAAAATGGGACAACCCCCAAATTGAGACTCTGCATGCAGAATTCTGCAAAAATATCCTCTGTGTACAACGTAAAACACCAAATAATGCATGCAGAGCAGAAATAAGCTGTTACCCTCTAATGATCAAAATCCAGAAAAGAGCTGTTAAATTCTACAACCACCTAAAAGGAAGTAATTCCCAAACCTTCTATAACAAAGTCATCACCTTCAGAGAGATGAACCTGGAGAAGAGTCCCCTAAGCAAGCTGGTACTGGGACTCTGCTCACAAAAATAACCAGACCCCACAGGGTCCCAGGACAGCAACACAATCAGACCCAACCAAATCATGAGAAAACAAAAATATAATTACTTGACACATTGGAAAGAATTAACAAAAAAACTGAGCAAACTAGAATGCTATTTGGCCCTAAACAGAGAGTACACAGTGGCAGAATACCTGACAAATGTGACTGACCCAAACTTAAGGAAAGCTTTGACTATGTACAGACTCAGTGAGTATGGCCTTGCTATTGAGAAAGGCCACCGTAGGCAGACCTGGCTCTCAAGAGACGACAGGCTATGTGCACACTGCCCACAAAATGAGGTGGAAACTGAGCTGCATTTCCTAACCTCCTGCCAATGTATGACCATATTAGAGACACATTTTTCCTTCAGATTACACAGATCCACAAAGAATTCAAAAACAAACCTAATTTTGATGAACTCCCATATCTACTGGGTGAAATACCATCGTGTGCATCACAGCAGCAATTATTGTGACCTGTTGCCATTAGAAAAGGGCAACCAGTGAAGGAAAAACACGAAGCCCATAATTATGTTTATTTATTTTCCATTTTATACTTTAATTATTTGCACATCGTTACAACACTGTATATAGACATAATATGAGATGTATTTTGTTTATTATCTACTTCACTTGCTTTGGCAATGTTAACATATGTTTCCCATGCAAATACATAATTTAAATTGAATTGAATTGAGAGAGAGAGAGAGAGAGAGAAAATGTCTGGCTGAAGCATGATGGGACACATGAGACAGATGGGATTCTGGGAAAGATACAGAGAGGGCAATTACTTTACCGCTTCATGTAAGAGAAGCCGCAGATGTGTGTGTGTGTGTGTGTGTGTGTGTCTGTGCGGGTGTGTGTGTGTGTGTGTGTGTGTCTGTGTGTGTGTGTGTGTGTGTGTGTGTGTGTGTGTGTGTGTGTGTGGGGGTGTGTGTGGGGGTGTGTGTGTGTGTGTGAGGAGCCATGAACGTCTGTGGGTTCACTGACTGCCTGCTGAATGCAATCCTCTTCCTGTGTTTGTCATTCCCTGAGCTGGACTGGGAATCCATTCAGCAGAACGGGACGCACTGCTGGGATCCCAGGAATAACCACCAAAAACACACACATACACAGTTAACCTTGTGGGGACATACAATTCAGTCCCATTCAAAATCCTATTTTTCTTAACCCCTACCCCTAACCTAACCTTACCTTAACTCTAACCCTAACCCTAACCCTGACCCTAGCTCCTAACCCTAACAATAATTCTAACTGTAACGGCAGTCCTCCTCCTCTTCGGAAGAGGAGGAGTATTGAGGGAACCAAGGCGCAGCGTAGTGAAAAGACATATTTTATTAAACAAAACACAAACTTGATTAAACTAACAAAAACAACAAACGGTGTAGACAGACCTAGACGACGTACTTACATAAAACAAGAAAAACGCACGAATAGGGACATAGGCTACACAAACCGAACAAACCGTAAACAGTCCCTCGTGGTGTACAGACACAGACACGGAAGACAATCACCCACAACGAACACTGTGAAAACGCCTACCTAAATATGACTCTTAATTAGAGGAACGCCAAACACCTGCCTCTAATTAAGAGCCATACCAGGCAACCCAATAAACCAACACAGAAACAGAAAACATAGAATGCCCACCCAACCTCACGTCCTGACCAACTAACACACATAACAAACTAACAGAAATAGGTCAGGAACGTGACATAACCCCCCCCATAAGGTGCGAACTCCGGGCGCACCAGCACAAAGTCTAGGGGAGGGTCTGGGTGGGCATCTGACCACGGTGGTGGCTCAGGCTCCGGGCGAGGTCCCCACCCCGCCATAATCAATCCTAGCCTCCATCTCCCCCTAAGAATGTCCACCCTCACATTATCCCCACAAAATCCTCTTAGTAACATCAATGACAGGGACAACACCGGGACAGAGAGATAGATCAAGACAGAGGGATAGCACCAGACAGAGGGATAGATCAGAAAATAGAGGTAGCTCAAGATAGAGAGGGAGATCAGGATAGAGGGGCAACTCCGGACTGAAGGGCAGCTCCGGACAGAGAGACAGCTCTGGACTGAGGGGCAGTTCTGGGTATATAGCCGTTTCTGGCTGAAGGGCAGCTCATGGCTGACTGACGAATGTGGACGCTCATGGCAGGCTGACGGCTCTCGACGCTCATGGCTGGCTGACGGCTCTCGACGCTCATGGCTGGCTGACGGCTCTCGACGCTCATGGCAGGCTGACGGCTCTCGACGCTCATGGCAGGCTGACGGCTCTCGACGCTCATGGCAGGCTGACGGCTCTCGACGCTCATGGCAGGCTGACGGCTCTCGACGCTCATGGCAGGCTGACGGCTCTCGACGCTCATGGCAGGCTGACGGCTCTGGACGCTCATGGCTCTCTGACGGCTCTGGCTGCTCATGGCTCGCTGGCGGCTCTGGCAGATCCTGTCTGGCTGGCGGCTCTGGCAGATCCTGTCTGGTTGGCGGCTCTGGCAGATCCTGTCTGGCGGGCGGCTCTAGCGGCTCCTGTCTGGCGGGCGGCTCTAGCGGCTCCTGTCTGGCGGGCGGCTCTAGCGGCTCCTGTCTGGCGGGCGGCTCTAGCGGCTCCTGTCTGGCGGATGGCTCTGTAGGCTCATGGCAGACGGGCGGCTTTGCAGGCTCATGGCAGACGGGCGGCTTTGCAGGCTCATTGCAGACGGATGGCTCAGATGGCGCTGGGGAGACGGATGGCTCAGATGGCGCTGGGGAGACGGATGGCTCAGATGGCGCTTGGGAGACGGATGGCTCAGATGGCGCTGGGGAGACGGATGGCTCAGATGGCGCTGGGGAGACGGATGGCTCTGGCCGGATAAGGCGCACTGTAGACCTGGTGCGTGGTGCCGGAACTGGAGGCACCGGGCTAAGGACACGCACCTTCATACTAGTGCGGGGAGCAGGGACAGGGCACACTGGACTCTCAAAGCCCACTCTATACCTGGTGCGTGGTACCGGCACTGGTGACACCGGGCTGAGGACAAGCACATCAGGATTAGTAGGGGGAGAAGAAACAGTGTGTACAGGGCTCTGGAGACGCACAGGAGGCCTAGTGCGTGGTGCCGGAACTGGAGGCACCGAACTGGATACACGCACTACAGGGAGAGTGAGTGGAGGAGGAACAGGGCTCAGGAGACGCACTGGTAGCCTAGTGCGTAGTGTAGGCACTGTAGGTACTAGGCTGGGGCGGGGAGGTGGCGCCGGAAATACCGGACCGTGGAGGCGTACTGGCTCTCTTGAGCATTGAGCCTGCCCAACCTTACCTGGTTGAATGCTCCCGGTTGCCCGACCAGTACGGGAGGTGGAATAACCCGCACGGCCTATGTAGGCAAACCGGGGAAACCATGCGTAAGGCAGGTGCCATGTATGCCGGCCCGAGGAGACGCACTGGAGACCAGACGCGTTGAGCCAGCCTCATGACACCTGGCTCAATACCCAATCTAGCCCTACCAGTGCGGGGAGGTGGAATAACCCGCACTGGGCTATGCACTCCTACAGGAGACACCGTGCGCTCTACTGCGTAACACGGCGCCTGCCCGTACTCCCGCTCTCCACGGTAAGCCTGGGAAGTGGGCGCAGGTCTCCTACCTGCCCTTGGCCCGCTACCTCTTAGCCTCCCCCCAAGAAATTTTTGGGTGTTACTCACGGGCTTTTTGGGCTTCTGTGCAAGACGCGTTCCCTCATAACTCCGGTTCCCTCTCTCTCTTTTCCTCCACTCTCCGAGCTGCCTCCAGCTGTTCCCATGGACGGTGATTCACTTTAGCCCATGGTCCCTCTCCGTTAAATATTTGCTCCCAACTCCACAAGTCCTGTATACTTCCCCGTTGCTCCAAATTACGCTGCTTGGTTCTGGATTCTTGGTGGGTGATTCTGTAACGGCAGTCCTCCTCCTCTTCATCTTCGGAAGAGGAGGAGTATTGAGGGAACCAAGGCGCAGCGTAGTGAAAAGACATATTTTATTAAACAAAACACGAACTTGATTAAACTAACAAAAACAACAAACGGTGTAGACAGACCTAGACGACGTACTTACATAAAACAAGAAAAACGCACGAATAGGGACATAGGCAACATAAACCGAACAAACCGTAAACAGTCCCACTTGGTGTACAGACACAGACACGGAAGACAATCACCCACAACGAACACTGTGAAAACGCCTACCTAAATATGACTCTTAATTAGAGGAACGCCAAACACCTGCCTCTAATTAAGAGCCATACCAGGCAACCCAATAAACCAACACAGAAACAGAAAACATAGAATGCCCACCCAACCTCACGTCCTGACCAACTAACACACATAACACACTAACAGAAATAGGTCAGGAACGTGACACTAACCCTAGCTCCTAACCCTAAATTCTAACCTTAACCCTAAACCCCTAGAAATAGCATTTGACCTTGTGAGGACTAACAAAATGTCTTCAGTTGGTCAAATTTTTGTGGGTTTTCAATTCTAGTGGGGACTTCAGCTCTGCACGCACGCACGCACACACACACACACACACACACACACACACACACACACACACACACACACACACACACACACACACACACACACACACACACACACACACACACACACACACACACACACACACACACGCACACACACCCCAGATGCGTCAGGTAACATAGTAACAGTTGATGTGTGTTTGTGTGTTGGCATTGTGCAGCATTAACAGAATGGGGGTGAGTAGCAGCTGATTGGGACCAAGACAACACTCTGTGATCCCTGGTCCCACATCACATATTACTGAGAGGGAGGAGGGGAGTGAGGGAGCGAGGTTAGGAGAGGAGAGGGAGGAGGGGAGTGAGGGAGCAGGGAGAGGAGAGGGAGGGGGAGAGAAGGGGGAGGATGGAAAGGGGAGAGGAGAGAGCGGGGGAGGGAGGGAGTGAATGATGGAGAGGGGAGAAGGAGGAAAAGGGGAGAGGAGAGGGAGGAGGGGAGTGAGGGAGGGAGGGAGCAGGGAGAGGAGAGGGAGGGGGAGAGAAGGGGGAGTAGGATGGAAAGGGGAGAGGAGAGAGCGGGGGAGGGAGGGAGTGAATGATGGAGAGGGGAGAAGGAGGAAAAGGGGAGAGGAGAGGGAGGAGGGGAGTGAGGGAGGGAGGGAGCAGGGAGAGGAGAGGGAGGGGGAGAGAAGGGGGAGTAGGATGGAAAGGGGAGAGGAGAGAGCGGGGGAGGGAGGGAGTGAATGATGGAGAGGGGAGAGGAGTGAGAGGGGGAGAGGAGAGAGGGGGAGAGAAGCATTGAGATGGGAGAAGAGAGAAAGAGGGGGAAGAGGAGCGAGTGGGAGAGAAGGATGGAGAGAGCGGGGGAGAGACCGAGATGCAGTGTTAAATGTAATACATTTTTTCTGGCAGGATGTCCGAGACATGAAGCCTGTCAGGCCACACACTGTGTGAGTGAGTGAGTGAGTGAGTGAGTGAGTGAGTGAGTGACTGAGTGAGTGAGTGAGTGAGTGAATGAGTGAGTGAGAGAGAGAAAGAGAGAGCGAGAGAAGCAGTGTTGTGAGTAAGAAAATGTCTGTTTATGCTTTTCCAAATGTGTGTATTACCATGTTTCTGTCAGTAAGTGTGATTGTTTTCTTTAGATATGCAGTCTCTGCATGCTCACTGTTATGCTACTGTTTACAGTAAGTAGGGCTGGTGTGTGTGGCTGTTTATATTACATTTGCTTGAGTTGGTGGTTTCACAGTATGTCTGTCATGTGTTGTGATGTGTGTGTTGGTCAGGGGAATGCCTGCTGATACAAATGACTTATTCATGTTGTTGCAGCAGTGGGCGCCTCCCTAACATTCTCACCATACCAGCTCCACTTAATGGATGGTTTCCTGTGTGTGTGGGGGTAAGTGTGTATGAGTGTGTGTGTGTGTCTGTCTGTCTGTCAGTGTGTTTGTATGTCTATAAGTATGTTTCCTGCCTTTGTTTGAAACCCGTACCACACTGTATCTTAATCACTGACACACACACACACACACACACACACACACACACACACACACACACACACACACACACACACACACACACACACACACACACACACACACACACACACACACACACACACACACACACACACACACACACACACACACACACACACACACTGCCTCTTGTGTGAACTGTCCTCTGGTAGACCTTGTAGAGGAGGTTGAGGTTGAGAGAATACACTTTCTCTGCAGCTGGGAATCCTATTCTCTAACCCCTGTCTCTCTACACTACCCCACTGCTCCCATCTCTCTATCTCTTTCTGTCTCCCTCTCTCCCTCCTTCTTATCTTTCTTCCATCTGTCCATCCCCCTATCAGCTCATACTGTATCTAAAAAATACTAATCTTAGACCTGCTTCTTTATCTCTTCTTAGTGTGTGTCTTTCTACTGTTGTTCTTTCAGAATGTACTGTGAACTCTGACCCCTGTGAGGTCATGGCTGGCCCTAGTGGACACCATCTTGTTCTCCTGGCTGCTGCGTGTCGCTTGCACGGTCACATGGATTTATTTATTTCCAATTCCTCCCTTTTTCCTTTTCAGCAAAAAAACCCCACATTGGTTCTGCTGTCTGTGTTTCAGGACATAACGTTTTCATTCAAAAAGCCTCTAGTAGGCGGTGAAAGGAGAGGAGGGGAGGTGTGTGTGTGTGTGGTGTGTCTGTGTGTGTGTGGTGTGTGTGTGTGTGTGGTGTGTGTGTGTGTGTGGTGTGTGTGTGTGGTTTGTGTGTGGTGTGTGTGGTGTGTGGTGTGTGGTGTGTGGTGTGTGGTGTGTGTGGTGTGTGTGGTGTGTGTGTGTGGTTTGTGCATGTGTGGTGTGAGTCTGGGTGTGTGTGTGGTTTGTGTGTGTGGTTTGTGTGTGGTGTGTGTGGTGTGTGGTGTGTGTCTGGGTGTGTGTGTGTAGAAGGGTCCAGAGGGGCTTTTGGCTGCAGATGTAAAAGTCATTCCTATGTTGCCAATCACACTCTTTCCCCACTGTCTCCCCCTCTCTCTCCTCTTCCTCCCCCATCTCTCCCCATATTTATTTCTCTTTCCCCTCTGTTCCCCTCTCCCTCCATCTCTCCAGGGTAGTTTGTAGCTGTGTACCTGGCAGAGGGTTTTATTGGGCTGTCAGGGGGTTGGAAAAGACTAATTTCACCCATAAAAGTAGTTAAGAACAAGGAAACTGTGAGGGAAAAAAGATTTGGGACAATGTATTGGAATAGTTTCATTTCTAAACTTTGCACAAGCTATTATTTCCCTCTACTTTCTCCTTCTTTCCATTCTGGCAACAGAGCGGCTCCACTGCTGATTGGTATTGCTAAACACACACACACACACACACACACACACACACACACACACACACACACACACACACACACACACACACACACACACACACACACACACACACACACACACACACACACACACACACACACACACACACACACACACACACAGACAAACATAGACACACACACACACACACACACACACACACACACACACACACACACACACACACACACACACACACACACACACACACACACACACACACACACACACACACACACACACACACACACACACACAGACAAACATAGACACACACACACACACAGACAAACATAGACACACACACACACACACACACACACACACACACACACACACACACACACACACACACACACACACACACACACACACACACACACACACACACACACACACACACACACACACACACACACACACACACACACACACACACAGTGAGTGGCAGTGGTTGGGTTAGTGTGTGTGTTTGTTTGCCTTGCTGAGTGCTACCGCGTACCAGAGAATGTGTTCCCGACCACAGAGTGTGTTTAGTAAGGCAACCATTTTGTATGAGTGAGTTTGGCAGCCGGCCCGGGTGTCGCGACTGAGGCTTAGCTAGAGGAAAATAAAAAAACTCAGAGTTCACAAGCTAATGGAGATATCGGCTTGTTTTTGTGTGGGAGTCTGTGTCTTAGTCTCTCTCTGTGTGTGTGTGTGTGTGTGTGTGTGTGTGTGTGTGTGTGTGTGTGTGTGTGTGTGTGTGTGTGTGTGTGTGTGTGTGTGTGTGTGTGTGTGTGTGTGTATGTGTGTGTATGTGTGTGTATGTGTGTGTGTGTGTGTGTGTGTGTGTGTGTGTATAGAATGCACAGCACATACAAGTATTTCAGTTGCTTTCCCAAGCTTTCCCTCGGAATGAGAAAGGATGTTTCCTCCCAAGGAAGGAAGCACAGAAGGGAAGGGCCTTTCCAGCCAATCATGTCTGTGGATATCTTTGCACAAGCTATTTACAGTATATACACAACATAGATATGCAATAACGTTATACAGATATATGGTGTTAAGGTATTGAAAAATGTATGTAAGAACAATGTCTGCCGTTAAAGTTTTCTTGAGATATCATTTTTTTTAAATAGATTTTTATCTCCTAAAAAGGTAAGAATGGTAGACGAGGCTTCAGATTCACCTTTGGTTAAAAAAATGAGCTAAAAATGAGCCATGTTACTGAAAACACAGTCAGGTCAGTCCAGATCTAAGGCGAAATTCAACGTTCATCCATCCGGCTTGGATTCTCTGTCGACACGACCACGTCTGGTCTGCAGACGAATACCCCATCCGCTGTGCCCTCAACCGGCCTCCGTCTGAGCAGACCTCCTCCGTCTGAGCAGACCACCCCCCCGGGCTACTAACTTTAAACGCCGCGTGCTAGCTTAGTGGAGGCCTCCCTGCTCCATCTACGGCTGCCCCCTGGACACTATGATCACTTGGCTACATAGCTGATGCCTGCTTGACTGTCCATTAATTCACGGTACTCCATTCTGTTTATTTGTGTTTTATCTGTCGGCTCTGTGCTTTAACTCAGGATCTGTGTGTAGTTAATCCGACCCTCTCTGCCTAGTCGTCGCCATTTTTACCTGCTGTTGCTGTGTTAGCTGACTAGCTGCTGTTATCTCACCTGTTGTTTTAGCTAGCTCTCCCAATCAAGACCTGCAATCACTTTATGCCTTATTGTATGTCTCTCTCAAATATCAATATGCCTTGCATACTGTTGTTCAGGCTAGTTATCATTGTTTTTGTTTGCAATGGACCCCATAGTTCCACTCTCCGTACCTCTGATACCTCCTTTGTCCCACCCCCCACACATGCGGTGACCTCACCCATTGAGACCAGCATATCCAGAGATACAACCTCTCTTATCATCACCCAGTGCCTGGGCTTGCCTCCGCTGTACCCGTGCCCCACCATACCCCGGTCTGCATATTATGCTCAGAATCTATTCTACCACGCCCATAAATCTGCTCCTTTTATTCCTTGTCCCCAACGCTCTAGGCGACCAGTTTTGATAGCCTTTGATAGCCGCACCCTCATCCTACTACTCCTCTGTTCCTCGGGTGATGTGGAGGTAAACCCAGGCCCTGCATGTCCCCAGTCACCCTCATTTGTTGACTTCTGTGATCGAAAAAGCCTTGGCCTCATGCATGTCAACATCAGAAGCCTCCTCCCCAAGTTTGCCTTACTCACCGCTTTAGCACACTCTGCCAACCCTGATGTCCTTGCCGTGTCCGAATCCTGGCTTAGGAAGGCCACCAAAAATTCTGAGATTTCCATACCCAACTATAACACTTTCCGTCAAGATAGAACTGCCAAAGGGGGAGGAGTTGCAATCTACTGCAGAGATAGCCTGCAAAGTTCTGTCATACTTTCCAGGTCTATGCCCAAACAGTTCGAACTTCTAATTTTAAAAATTAATCTCTCCAGAAATAAGTCTCTCACTGTTGCCGCCTGCTACCGACCCCCCTCAGCTCCCAGCTGTGCCCTGGACACCATCTGTGAATTGATCGCTCCCCATCTAGCTTCAGAGTTTGTTCTGTTAGGTGACCTAAACTGGGATATGCTTAACACCCCGGCAGTCCTACAATCTAAGCTTGATGCCCTCAATCTCACACAAATCATCAAGGAACCCACCAGGTACAACCCTAAATCCGTAAACATGGGCACCCTAATAGACATTATCCTGACCAACTTGCCCTCCAAATACACCTCTGCTGTCTTCAATCAAGATCTCAGCGATCACTGCCTCATTGCCTGTATCCGCTACGGGTCTGCGGTCAAACGACCACCCCTCATCACTGTCAAACGCTCCCTAAAACACTTCTGCGAGCAGGCCTTTCTAATCGACCTGGCCCGGGTACCCTGGAAGGATATTGACCTCATCCCGTCAGTTGAGGATGCCTGGTCATTCTTTAAAAGTTACTTCCTCACCATATTAGACAAGCATGCTCCGTTCAAAAAATCCAGAACCAAGAACAGATATAGCCCTTGGTTCACTCAAGACTTGACTGCCCTCGACCAGCACAAAAACATCCTGTGGCGAACTGCAATAGCATCGAAGAGCCCCCGCGATATGCAACTGTTCAGGGAAGTCAGGAACCAATACACGCAGTCAGTCAGGAAAGCAAAGGCCAGCTTTTTCAAGCAGAAATTTGCATCCTGTAGCTCTAACTCCAAAAAGTTCTGGGATACTCTAAAGTCCATGGAAAACAAGAGCACCTCCTCCCAGCTGCCCACTGCACTGAGGCTAGGTAACACGGTCACCACTGATAAGTCCGTGATAATCGAAAACTTCAACAAACATTTCTCAATGGCTGGCCATGCCTTCCTCCTGGCGACTCCAACCTTGGCCAACAGCCCCGCCCCCCCGCTGCTACTCGCCCAAGCCTCCCCAGCTTCTCCTTTACCCATATCCAGATAGCAGATGTTCTGAAAGAGCTGGAAAACCTGGACCCATACAAATCAGCTGGGCTTGACAATCTGGACCCCCTATTTCTGAAACTGTCCGCCGCCATTGTCGCACCCCCTATTACCAGCCTGTTCAACCTCTCCTTCGTATCATCTGAGATCCCCAAGGATTGGAAAGCTGCCGCGGTCATCCCCCTCTTCAAAGGGGGAGACACCCTGGACCCAAACTGTTACAGACCTATATCCATCCTGCCCTGCCTATCTAAGGTCTTCGAAAGCCAAGTCAACTGTTACATTCCCCAGTTTCTGTGTTCTGTTTTGTATTTGAGTGTGTGTTTCAGGAGATGGCTTCCTGAAGTACTCCCCAACCAGCTGATTGGTCAACCCCAGGCTAATTGGTGATTGGAGCTGACCCCGCCCCCTCGTCAAGAAGCAGCTGACTCTAATCACCATTGCCACCTGAAGATAAAAGCCAGTGTTCTGCCCCAAGAGAGTGGAGAGAGGAGAGAGATGAGATAAGGAGTAGAGATTTGGAGATTGAGAGAGAGAAAAATTAGATTGTGATATAGTGTGGGTTGTGTATCAGAAAGTGTGGTATGTACTGTTGTTTTTGGTAGCAGTTTTTCTATGTCCTGTGTTTGTGAGTGTTTGTGAAATCATTAATAATTACTCTGTTTCATTTGTTCCCAGGGGGGAAGGAGAAGGCACTTTGGGAGTGCTTAGGCAAGAGGCCCGCGGGCATACATATACCCGTAGTATATTTACTGTCTAGGCACACTAGGTAAGACCTGGGCGGACCACCCCCTGTATTTTGGTTAGGGCACCAGTCGGTGTTAAGTTAGGTAAGTTAAGTGGGTAGGCAGGTTAGATAGGAGAGGGGGAACTTTGATATTTACTTTCTTTGCTTTGGTTCCATCCAGCCCCTTTTCCCCATATTACCGTGTAAGAAAATAAATCCAAGTAAACGGTAAAATCTGCTTTTGTGTCATCCTTGCTCGCACCTACAGTCCATACCTCTTGCACTTCAGAGAGTTGAGTTATAGCAGGGAGTTGCGTTCCGTCTTCTCAGAGGCGTGCGTAACATCAACAAACAGATCACGGACCATCTCGAATCCCACCGTACCTTCTCCGCTGTGCAATCCGGTTTCCGAGCCGGTCACGGGTGCACCTCAGCCACGCTCAAGGTACTAAACGATATCATAACCGCCATCGATAAAAGACATTACTGTGCAGCCGTCTTCATCGACCTGGCCAAGGCTTTCGACTCTGTCCATCACCATATTCTTATCGGCAGACTCAGTAGCCTCGGTTTTTCTAATGACTACCTTGCCTGGTTCACCAACTACTTTGCAGACAGAGTTCAGTGTGTCAAATCGGAGGGCATGTTGTCCGGTCCTCTGGCAGTCTCTATGGGGGTACCACAGGGTTCAATTCTCGGGCCGACTCTTTTCTCTGTATATATCAATGATGTTGCTCTTGCTGCAGGCAATTCCCTGATCCACCTCTACGCAGACGACACCATTCTGTATACTTCCGGCCCTTCCTTGGACACTGTGCTATCTAACCTCCAAACGAGCTTCAATGCCATACAACACTCCTTCCGTGGCCTCCAACGGCTCTTAAACGCTAGTAAAACCAAATGCATGCTTTTCAACCGTTCGCTGCCTGCACCCGCACGCCCGACTAGCATCACCACCCTGGACGGTTCCAACCTAGAATATGTGGACATCTATAAGTACCTAGGTGTCTGGCTAGACTGCAAACTCTCCTTCCAGACTCATATCAAACATCTCCAATCCAAAATCAAATCTAGAGTCGGCTTTCTATTCCGCAACAAAGCCTCCTTCACTCACGCCGCCAAACTTACCCTAGTAAAACTGACTATCCTACCGATCCTCGACTTCGGCGATGTCATCTACAAAATAGCTTCCAATACTCTACTCAGCAAACTGGATGCAGTTTATCACAGTGCCATCCGTTTTGTTACTAAAGCACCTTATACGACCCACCACTGCGACCTGTATGCCCTAGTCGGCTGGCCCTCGCTACATGTTCGTCGTCAGACCCACTGGCTCCAGGTCATCTACAAGGCTATGCTAGGTAAAGTGCCGCCTTATCTCAGTTCACTGGTCACGATGGCTACACCCACCCGTAGCACGCGCTCCAGCAGGTGTATCTCACTGATCATCCCTAAAGCCAAAACCTCATTTGGACGCCTTTCCTTCCAGTTCTCTGCTGCCTGCGACTGGAACGAATTGCAAAAATCTCTGAAGTTGGAGACTTTTATCTCCCTCAACAACTTTAAAAATCTGCTATCCGAGCAGCTAACCGATCGCTGCAGCTGTACATAGTCCATCTGTAAACTACCCACCCAATTTACCTACCTCACCCCCCATACTGCTTTTATTTATTTACTTTTCTCCTCTTTTGCACACCAGTATCTCTTCTTGCACATGATCATCTGATTTATCACTCCAGTGTTAATCTGCTAAATTGTAATTATTCGATTTATTGCCTACCTCATGCCTTTTGCACACATTGTATATAGATTCTCTTTTTTTTCTACCATGTTATTGACTTGTTTATTGTTTACTCCATGTGTAACTCTGTGTTGTTGTCTGTTCACACTGCTATGCTTTATCTTGGCCAGGTCGCAGTTGCAAATGAGAACTTGTTC
Source organism: Salvelinus fontinalis (assembly GCF_029448725.1). Taxonomy (NCBI): domain Eukaryota; kingdom Metazoa; phylum Chordata; class Actinopteri; order Salmoniformes; family Salmonidae; genus Salvelinus; species Salvelinus fontinalis. The sequence goes on along the minus strand of NC_074688.1, from coordinate 9,100,134 downwards.
TCAACTAGCCTACCTGGTTAAATAAAGGTGAAATAAATAAAAAAAATAAAAAAATGTACCCAGGACGCCGTGAGATGCATTCAAAACCGGCCACTAGGGGGCAACGGTGAGTGCTATTACCTTCACGTAGGCTTGCTAGGGCATTGGGGATTAGGATAGCAGCTTCGAGGCTTCGAGGGTCGGGAGTTCAATCCCAGTTCTAGGAACTTGTTTTTATTTTGGGAGTTTTAACCCTATTCCCAACCTTAACCCTTAATGGCCAACCTTAACCCTTACCTTAACCCTTAATTCCCAACCTTAACCCTTACCTTAACCCTTAATTCCCAACCTTAACCCTTACCTTAACCCTTAATGCCCAACCTTAACCCTTACCTTAACCCTTAATTCCCAACCTTAACCCTTACCTTAACCCTTAATGCCCAACCTTAACCCTTACCTTAACCCTTAGTGCGCAACCTTAACCCTTACCTTAACCTTAACCCTTACCTTAACCCTTAATGCCCAACCTTAAAATTCCCAACCTTAAACCTTACCTTAACCCTTAGTGCCTAACCTTAACCCTTACCTTAACCCTTAATGCCCAACCTTAACCCTTACCGTAACCCTTAATGCCCAACCTTAACCTTAACCCTTACCTTAACCCTTAGTGCCCAACCTTAACCCTTACCTTAACCCTTAATTCCCAACCTTAACCCTTACCTTAACCCTTAATGCCCAACCTTAACCCTTACCTTAACCCTTAATTCCCAACCTTAACCCTTACCTTAACCCTTAATTCCCAACCTTAACCCTTACCTTAACCCTTAATGCCCAACCTTAACCCTTACCTTAACCCGTAATGCCCAACCTTAACCCTTACCTTAACCCTTAGTGCCCAACCTTAACCCTTACCTTAACCCTTAATTCCCAACCTTACCTTAACCCTTAATGCCTAAACTTAACAGTCAAAATTTGACGTTTATCTCCCCCCTGGACAAACGTTGAATACTGAAGTCCAACCGTGTCAAACGGTGAGATCTTGTTGTGAAAACCCAACCTGATCTCATAGTTTCACTTTGGAATTTGCCGTAAAACCACCATGAAGCTCCATAATGAACTGATTACCGACACACACACACACATACACACATACATACATAAACACACATGAACACACACTGCACTGCCAGGTTTTTAGGGTTAGATTCAGAAAGAACATTTGATTTCCACACACACCCAGTAGGGTTTCTGATGCCACCCACCAGGCAGAACCTCTCGTCTCATTTGATTTCCACACACATCCAGTAGGGTTTCTGATGCCACCACCAGGCAGAACTTCACATCTCTTCAAACACATTTGTCTTTGACATGAATTTATGATTTATGCAAAAGTCGAAGTTTTGTGTACATAATTCAAGTTAGAATTGATCCCACTGTGTCCAGCCACACACACACACACACACACACACACACACACACACACACACACACACACACACACACACACACACACACACACACACACACACACACACACACACACACACACACACACACACACACACACACACACACACACAAGGTGAGTCCCCCCCGGTGTGTAGCGTGTGCTAGGATGCTTACCAGCACATTACTTGACAACCATGTGACCTGAGACAGCTTATGATACTCCCTTAGTGTGTTAGCACAATACGTGTGTGTGTGTGTGTGTGTGTGTGTGTGTGTGTGTGTGTGTGTGTGTGTGTGTGTGACTGGACACAGTGGGATCGATTCTTACCTGAATTCTATGGGGACCGAACATTATCCAGGAAATGCCACTGGCAGCCAGTTGTGTTGTGTCAGAGTTCCCCTCCAGACACTCACCCCCCCCCCCCCCCCCCCCCCAAATAATTACCAAATAATCCTTGGTAAAACCATCTTAAAAACAATTCTATATATTAGCTTAGTACACCCCCCCAGAGACAGATCTTTAGCGACCTGGCTGGTTTGTGTTTGAAGTCATTAGTAATAATTAGCTGTGTTCAAGGTGATTAAAGCTGAAGCCCCAGGAGTGGTTGTTAGAGGCCCATTGAAGGAGCAAAAACATCCGGACTAAATCACACTTCTACAGTTACATCTCTCTCTCTCTCCTCTCCTCTCTCCTTATCTCTCACTCCTTTCCTCACTCCGTCTGACCTTTAACAATCGCTAGCTGTACTCCCTGGCAAGGGTGTGTGTGTGTGTGCTGTAAGTAGATTTGATTTCAAAGGCATTTCTGAAGCCCATTTGAATCATTAAGTGTGATTAGCGGAGAGGGAAAGAGGCCTCCTGCACTACCCCTGAGAGAGAGATAGAGAAAGAGACAGAGAGGTTCTCCTGCACTCCCCCTTTGAGAGAGAGAAAGAATGAAGATGGAGAGAGATATGGAGAAAGAGACAGAGAGGTTCTCCTGCACTCCCCCTTTGAGAGAGAGAAAGAATGAAGATGGAGAGAGATATGGAGAAAGAGACAGAGAGGTTCTCCTGCACTCCCCCTTTGAGAGAGAGAAAGAATGAAGATGGAGAGAGATATGGAGAAAGAGACAGAGAGGTTCTCCTGCACTCCCCCTTTGAGAGGGATGAAGGCTGGTTCCCAATCCCCGAAAAGCAGTGCACAGAGCTACTAGTATGTCATAATGGAACCGGGGACAAATTGCCTTCCCCTGCCTTTACTGTTCAGACCAGCAAGGGAAGGTCACCAAGGCCAGGAGATACTGTATGTGTTTTGATTCAATGTGGAATGCAGTGGGATTCCTTGCTGTAGTTTGTGTGTGTTGTGAGTCAGGCTGAAACAGCCTTTTGATGGTTTTCATAACTCTCTGTATAGTTCAATTATTATTCTTGGCAGAGTTTTGCTCCAATAAAAACCCTCAAACAGCTCCCACTGTTCAGAGCTGATGGCTGTGTGAGAGAGAGAGTGTAAAGTATCCCTCCATCAGTGCCCAGACTGTCTGCAATAGGCTGAGAGAGGCTGGACTGAGGGCGTCTAGGCCTTTTGTAAGTCAGGTCCTCACCAGATATCACCGGCAACAATGTCGCCCATGGGCACAAACCCACCTTCGTTGGACCAGACAGGACTGACAAAAAGTGTTCTTCACTGACGAGTCGCAGATTTGTCTCACCAGGGGTGATGGTCGAATTCGCGTTTATCATCGAAGGAATGAGCGTTACACCGAGGCCTGTACTCTGGAGCGGGATCGATTGGTTGGTGTAGGGTCCGTCATGTTCTGGGGCGGTGTGTCACAGCATTATCGGACTGAGCTTGTTGTCATTGCAGGCAATCTCAACGCTGTGCGTTACAGGGAAGACATCCTCCTCCCTCATGTGGTACCCTTCCTGCAGGCTCATCCTGACATGACCCTCCAGCATGGCAATGCCACCAGCCATACTGCTTGTTTTGTGCAAGATTTCCTGCAAGACAGGAATGTCAGTGTTCTGCCATGGCCAGCGAAGAGCCTGGATCGCAATCCCATTGAGCACGTCTGGGACCTGTTGGATCAGAGGGTGAGGGCTGGGGCCATTCCCCCCAGAAATGTCCGGGAACTTGCAGGTGCCTTGATGGAAGAGTGGGGTAACATCTCACAGCTAGAAATGGTAAATTTGGTGCCATCCATGAGGAGGAGATGCACTGCAGTACTTAATGCAGCTGGTGGCCACACCAGATACTGACTGTTACTTTTGATTTTGACTCCCCCTTTGTTCAGGGACACATTATTCCATTTCTGTTAGTCACATGTCTGTGGAACTTGTTCAGTTTATGTCTCAGTTGTTGAATTTTGTTATGTTCATACACATGTTACACATGTTAAGTTTGCTGAAAATAAACGCAGTTGGCAGTAAGAGGACGTTTCTTTTTTTGCTGAGTTCATTTATATTTTATATATATTTTTTACTTCACTACATTCCTAAAGAAAATAATGTACTTTTCACTGACACCCAAATGTACTCTTTACATTTCGAATGCTTAGCAGGACAGGAAAATGGTCCTATTCACCACTTATGAAGAGAACTCCCCTGGTCATCCCCTTCCTCTGATCTGGTGGACTCAATAAACAGAGAACTCCCCTGGTCATCCCCTGCCTCTGATCTGGTGGACTCAATAAACAGAGAACTCCCCTGGTCATCCCCTGCCTCTGATCTGGTGGACTCACTAAACAGAGAACTCCCCTGGTCATCCCCTGCCTCTGATCTGGTGGACTCACTAAACAGAGAACACCCCTGGTCATCCCCTGCCTCTGATCTGGTGGACTCACTAAACAGAGAACACCCCTGGTCATCCCCTGCCTCTGATCTGGTGGACTCACTAAACAGAGAACACCCCTGGTCATCCCCTGCCTCTGATCTGGTGGACTCACTAAACAGAGAACTCCCCTGGTCATCCCCTGCCTCTGATCTGGTGGACTTACTAAACAGAGAACTCCCCTGGTCATCCCCTGCCTCTGATCTGGTGGACTTACTAAACAGAGAACTCCCCTGGTCATCCCCTGCCTCTGATCTGGTGGACTCACTAAACACAAATGCTTCATTTGTAAATGATGGCTGAGTGCTGGAATGTGTCCCTGGTAATCCGTAAATTTAAAAAACAAGAAAATCATGCTGGCTGGTTTGCTTCATATAAATAATTCAAAATTATTTATACTTTACTTTTGATTCTTAAGTATATTTTAGCAATTGCATTTGCTTTTTAAGTATATTTAAACCCAAATCCTTTTGACTTTTTCTCAAGTAGTATTTTGCTGGGTGACTCACTTTTACTTGAGTCAGTTTCTATTAAGGTACTTATTAAGGTAAGTATGGTGTTTGGGTACTTTTTCCACCATTGCTCACAGTCTCACTGCAGAATCTGACATTAAGTTTAGGCAGTAATTGCAAATGGTTAAGGTATGGGTTTGGGATAGTAAGAATGTGTGTGTGCAGGGTTGGGTAGGTTACTTTCTAATTGTAATCCGCTACAGTTACTAGTTACCTGTAAAATCGTAATCAGTAATGTAACTTTTGGATTACCCACACTCGGTAACGTAATCTGATTACTTTCGGTTACTTTTGGATTACTTTCCCCTTAAAAGGCATTAGAAGAAGACAAAAAGGATCCCTCAAATGCGTTTGGTGTGTCATCATAGTGGTCTCTGACTTGTGGCCAGACTCGCTCAAGTGGAACCAATTTAAGCTTGCATCTTGTTTTAACGCTGAATTGAATGTCATTGAGAAAACAGAAAGGTGTCATAATGTTTTCGCAAACATCCTTTTCGAATTTAAAAGCAATCCAAGAAGTAGCTATCTAATTTTTCAAAAATGTCTGTAATCTGATTACAATATATTTACTGGTAACGTAACTGATTTCAGTTACATTTTTTCTGTAATCAGATTACATGCAACTGATTAGCACATTTTAGTGCGGTCAAAGTGTGAGCCTAGTTTATCAAAACAACTCCTTTGATGCTCTCTCAATGATACTCTGTTACTTTCCACCTCCACAAACGGCCCTGAAACACTTTCACCTCAAATCACTGCTATAAATCCTGTTGTCTGGAATCCTTCCCAGCTCCCACTCCTCCCTCCCTCCCTCTTTCCCTTCCCTCCCTTTCTCCCTACCCTCTCCCCCTCTCTCCTACTCTGGCTGGGTCTCATTTGTTTCATTGTGATCTAGAGACTACCTTCCTACCTCCTACCTTCTTCTTTCCCTCTATTTCTGCAGTCCACCAAGGACAAGCATCTACTATGCCTTGATTTGTCCACGCCCAAATGTCTACACCCAACCAACCAGGCACACACAAACACTTTCAGACTCCCAAACAGATGGATGGATAGCAGCAGTACTGGCAGTAACATTGACATTGACTAGGTTTGGGTTTAGGGGCTAGGGAACATTTGGATTTGGAATGGAACCAATTGTTTGGTCCCCACAAGAATAGTAAAACAAACACATGTGCCTGCCAGCACTTTGATCTAGCCTTAGAGTAAAATGGTGAATGTGGAAAAATGAAGCACGTGATGAACTAATATATTGTTGCCTGGGCTAACCTCCCTCATCTGTTGGGTAGATTTACAGTAATGAAGGTTAGTTGGTTTGTGGAATTTCATCTAGCAGAGCAGAGTGGCTCTTTTCTTTCCCTCTGACAAACAATATCATGTGTGTTTATGTTTGAGGTAGTTTGTATTGGTGTATACTGTACATGGATGAGTGGTGTGCATTTCTTGAACATTAACAGGAACATAAGGAGCGTGTTGTTTTAGTGCATGTTAACCAGCCATAAAGAGATGTATTTTCTTTACAACCTTATAATGCAGAGCTTAAAGCTTCTGATCCTGCTGTGTGTGTGTGTTTGATAGAGAGAGAACGAGAGAGAACAAGTTAGAAAGAGACAGAGAAAGAAAATGAAAAAGACAGAGATATGTAGTGCAAACAGGAATACAGACAGAGAGTAATAACTAATGGCTGTGGAAGCACTTCATATAGCCTGGCCAATACAGCACATAATGATGTGTGTTGGTGGTTAGTCTGTGTGTTGGTGTTTAGACTGTGTGTTGGTCTGTGTGTTGGTCTGTGTGTTGGTCGTTAGTCTGTGTGTTGGAGGTGAGTCTGTGTGTTGGTGGTTAGTCTATGTGTTGGTTGGTTAGTCTATGTGTTGGCCTGTGTGTGGTCTGTGTGTTGGTCTGTGTGTTGGTGGTTAGTCTGTGTGTTGGTGGTTAGTCTGTGTATTGGTGATTAGTCTGTGTGTTGGTGGTTAGTCTATGTGTTGGTGGTTAGTCTGTGTGTTGGTGGTTAGTCTGTGTGTTGGTGGTGAGTCTATGTGTTGGTGGTGAGTCTGTGTGTTGGTCTGTGTGTTGGTCTGTGTGTTGGTGGTTAGTCTGTGTGTTGGTGGTGAGTCTGTGTGTTGGTGGTTAGTCTATGTGTTGGTGGTGAGTCTGTGTGTTGGTGGTTAGTCTGTGTGTTGGTGGTTAGTCTGTGTGTTGGTGGTTAGTCTATGTGTTGGTGGTTAGTCTATGTGTTGGTGGTTAGTCTGTGTGTTGGTCTGTGTTTTGGTCTGTGTGTTGGTCTGTGTGTTGGTGGTTAGTCTGTGTGGTGGTGGTTAGTCTGTGTGTTGGTGGTTAGTCTGTGTGTTGGTCTGTGTGTTGGTCTGTGTGTTGGTGGTTAGTCTGTGTGTTGGTGGTTAGTCTGTGTGTTGGTCTGTGTGTTGGTGGTAAGTCTGTGTGTTGGTCTGTGTGTTGGTGGTTAGTCTGTGTGTTGGTGGTTAGTCTATGTGTTGGTCTGTGTGTTGGTCTGTGTGTTGGTCGTTAGTCTGTGTGTTGGAGGTGAGTCTGTGTGTTGGTGGTTAGTCTATGTGTTGGTTGGTTAGTCTATGTGTTGGCCTGTGTGTGGTCTGTGTGTTGGTCTGTGTGTTGGTGGTTAGTCTGTGTGTTGGTGGTTAGTCTGTGTATTGGTGATTAGTCTGTGTGTTGGTGGTTAGTCTATGTGTTGGTGGTTAGTCTGTGTGTTGGCCTGTGTGTTGGTCTGTGTGTTGGTGGTTAGTCTGTGTGTTGGTGGTTAGTCTATGTGTTGGTGGTGAGTCTGTGTGTTGGTCTGTGTGTTGGTCTGTGTGTTGGTGGTTAGTCTGTGTGTTGGTGGTGAGTCTGTGTGTTGGTGGTTAGTCTATGTGTTGGTGGTGAGTCTGTGTGCTGGTCTGTGTGTTGGTGGTTAGTCTATGTGTTGGTGGTTAGTCTGTGTGTTGGTGGTTAGTCTGTGTGTTGGTGGTTAGTCTGTGTGTTGGTGGTTAGTCTATGTGTTGGTGGTTAGTCTGTGTGTTGGTCTGTGTGTTGGTCTGTGTGTTGGTCTGTGTGTTGGTGGTTAGTCTGTGTGTTGGTGGTTAGTCTGTGTGTTGGTCTGTGTGTTGGTCTGTGTGTTGGTGGCTAGTCTGTGTGTTGGTGGTTAGTCTGTGTGTTGGTGGTTAGTCTGTGTGTTGGTCTGTGTGTTGGTGGTAAGTCTGTGTGTTGGTCTGTGTGTTGGTGGTTAGTCTGTGTGTTGGTGGTTAGTCTAATTGTTGGTCTGTGTGTTGGTCTGTGTGTTGGTCGTTAGTCTGTGTGTTGGAGGTGAGTCTATGTGTTGGTTGGTTAGTCTATGTGTTGGCCTGTGTGTGGTCTGTGTGTTGGTCTGTGTGTTGGTGGTTAGTCTGTGTGTTGGTGGTTAGTCTGTGTATTGGTGATTAGTCTGTGTGTTGGTGGTTAGTGTATGTGTTGGTGGTTAGTCTGTGTGTTGGCCTGTGTGTTGGTCTGTGTGTTGGTGGTTAGTCTGTGTGTTGGTGGTTAGTCTATGTGTTGGTGGTTAGTCTGTGTGTTGGTGGTTAGTCTGTGTGTTGGTCTGTGTGTTGGTGGTTAGTCTATGTGTTTGTCTGTGTGTTGGTGGTTAGTCTATGTGTTGGTCTGTGTGTTGGTCTGTGTGTTGGTGGTTAGTCTGTGTGTTGGTGGTTAGTCTGTGTGTTGGTCTGTGTGTTGGTGGTTAGTCTGTGTGTTGGTGGTTAGTCTGTGTGTTGGTGGTTAGTCTGTGTGTTGGTGTTTAGTCTGTGTGTTGTTCTGTGTGTTGGTGGTTAGTCTGTGTGTTGCTGGTTAGTCTGTGTGTTGGTCTGTGTGTTGGGGGTTAGTCTGTGTTTTAGTGGTTAGTCTGTGTGTTGCTGGTTAGTCTATGTTTTGGTTTTTAGTCTGTGTGTTAGTCTGTGTGTTGCTGGTGAGTCTGTGTGTTGGTCTGTGTGTTGGTCTGTGTGTTGGTGGTTAATCTATATGTTGGTGGTTAGTCTCTGTGTTGGTGGTGAGTCTGTGTGTTTGTGGTTAGTCTGTGTGTTTGTCTGTGTGTTGGTGGTGAGTCTGTGTGTTGGTGGTTAGTTTCTGTGTTGGGGGTTAGTCTGTGTGTTGGTGGTTAGTTTCTGTGTTGGTGGTTAGTCTGTGTGTTGGTGTTTAGATTGTGTGTTGTGGTGAGTCTGTGTATTTGGGGTTAGTCTGTGTGCTGGTCTGTGTGTTGTTGGTGAGTCTGTGTGTTGGGGGTAAGTCTGTGTGTTGGGGGTTAGTCTGTGTGTTGGTGGTGAGTCTGTGTGTTGGTGGTTAGTCTGTGTGTTGGTCTGTGTGTTGGGGGTTAGTCTGTGTGTTGGTGGATAGACTGTGTGTTGGTCTGTGTGTTGGTGGTTAGTCTGTGTGCTGGTCTGCGTGTTGGGGGTTAGTCTGTGTGTTGGTGGTTAGTCTGTGTGTTTGTCTGTGTGTTTGTGGTTAGCCTGTGTGCTGGTCTGCGTGTTGGGGGTTAGTCTGTGTGTTGGTGGTTAGTCTGTGTGTTTGTCTGTGGGTTTGTGGTTAGCCTGTGTGCTGGTCTGTGTGTTGGGGGTTAGTCTGTGTGTTGGTGGATAGACTGTGTTTTGGTCTGTGTGTTGGTGGTCAGTCTGTGTGTTGGCATTTGTGTTGGGGGTTAGTCTGTGTGTTGGTGGTCAGCCTGTGTGCTTGTCTGTGTGTTGGGGGTTAGCCTGTGTGCTGGTCTGTGTGTTGGGGTTAGTCTGTGTGTTGGTGGTGAGTCTGTGTGCTGGTCTGTGTGTTGGGGGTTGGTCTGTGTGTTGGTGGTTAGCCTGTGTGCTGGTCTGTGTGTTGGTGGTGAGTCTGTGTGCTGGTCTGTGTGTTGGTGGTGAGTCTGTGTGCTGGTCTGTGTGTTGGTGGTGAGTCTGTGTGCTGCTCTGTGTGTTGGTGGTTAGTCTGTGTGCTGGTCTGTGTGTTGGTGGTTAGCCTGTGTGCTGGTCTGTGTGTTGGTGGTTAGCCTGTGTGCTGGTCTGTGTGTTGGTGGTTAGCCTGTGTGCTGGTCTGTGTGTTGGTGGTGAGTCTGTGTGCTGGTCTGTGTGTTGGTGGTTAGCCTGTGTGCTGGTCTGTGTGTTGGTGGTTAGCCTGTGTGCTGGTCTGTGTGTTGGTGGTTAGCCTGTGTGCTGGTCTGTGTGTTGGTGGTTAGCCTGTGTGCTGGTCTGTGTGTTGGTGGTGAGTCTGTGTGCTGGTCTGTGTGTTGGTGGTTAGCCTGTGTGCTGGTCTGTGTGTTGGTGGTTCAGGGGGAATGGGCTCTAATTACAACATGCTTATTTCCCCAGCCAGGTCACCCGTGACACAAGTCAGAATTCGACGTCCATCCATCCATCCATCCACACACACACACACACACACACACACACACACACACACACACACACACACACACACACACACACACACACACACACACACACACACACACACACACACACACACACACACACACACACACACACACACACACACACACACACACACACACACACACACACACACACACACACACACACACACACACACACACACACACAGAGTCCTCAGGCTGGTTCTCATGCTCTGCTGTAATTAGAGGTCAGAGTTGGGCCCCTCGTCAATCAATGGTCATTAGTGCTCTTTAATGATCTCACCCCTCCTCAACCCTCCCCTTCCCCCTCACCCAATAACCCTTTCTTTCTCTTCGCTCCCTCTCTCATTCTCTTCTCTCCCTTCTGCATCTCTCCTTTTCTCCTCTCTCCTGTCCCTCTCTTCTCTCTTCTCAGACTCCACCAGGGGAAGTGACACAGCCTGGGGGATAGGCTATTCCATCTCTCCCTCCTCCTCCTTTCCTGTCCCCTCTCAATGAATGAGTTGTCATTGTACAGCTCCATACATCATGACTGTGGCAGACTGAACGCTCCTTATCACTAGTCAACTGACTGAGACGACAACATACAGCCACTCCCTCCTCACCCTTGCACAACCCTCAATCGCTCCAACCTTGCCTAACACTCTAATTTGTATTTGTATTTATTATGGAACCCTTTCAGTCTCTCCTGATGATTGTAGTGGGTTCTGAGAGAGAGAGAGAGAGAAAGAGAGAGAGAAAGAGAGAGAGAAGGAGGGATAGAGAAGAAGAGGGAGAGTCTGATCTATCTATCTATCTATCTATCTATCTATCTTTCTTTCTCTCCCTGTCTCTCCCTATCTCTCTCCCTGTCTCTCCCTGTCTCCCCCCCCCCCTCTCTCTCTCTCTCTCTCTCTCTCTCTCTCTCTCTCTCTCTCTCTCTCTCTCTCTCTCTCTCTCCCTCTTTCTCTATCTCTCTCTGTCCCTGTCCCTGTCCCTGTTTCCCTCTCCCTGTCTCTCTCCCCCTCTATCTTTCTCTCTGTATCTCTATTTCTCCTTCTCTCTGTCTCTCTCTCTTTCTCTCTTTAATGAACACTCCCCAGGTCCTCAGTCTTATCAATCTGCCGTCACTACCAGAATTTTGTCAGGGCGATGAGGGGATGAGGGGGAGTGAAAAGGGAGTGGCTGAGAAACAGGAAGGTGGGAAAGTGATCATCTATATTTTAGGAGTAGACTAACAGGGTAATGCTTACTTACGGGCCATTCCCAACCATGCAGAGAGGAAGAAAATAGAGAAATAATAGAAAAGTAAAACGTGTAATAATAAAAGTAATAATAAATACACAATGAGCATGAATACTTAGCTACATACAGTGCATGGGGTACCAGTACCAGGTCGGGTACGAGAGAATTGAGGTAGTGTCACGCCCTGACCTTAGTATTCTTTGTTTTCTTTATTATTTTAGTTAGGTCAGGGTGTGACATGGGGAATGTTTGTGTTTTGTTGGTTTTGGGTGTTTCTATGGTAAAGGGGTTGTTGGGTGTAGTATATGGGTTTGTGTTGAGTACATGTGTCTAGCGTTGTCTATGTATGTTTAGTTGTCTAGGATAGTCTATGGTTACCTGAATGAGTTCCCAATTAGAGACAGCTGATTTCGGTTGTCTCTGATTGGGAGCCTTATTTAGGGTAGCCATAGGCTTTCATTTGTTGTGAGTAGTTGTCTATGTGATACGTTTGTAGCCAGTGTGTGCACATCGTTGTTTAGCTTCACGATCGTTTTCTTGTTTTGTTTAGTTCATAAGTGTGTTTGTTTCGTTTGCCTTCTTCACCAATAAAAGGTGATGGCTTATTTTCCTAAAGCTGCGTTTTGGTCCGTCAATCCACCACACGATCGTGACAGAACTACTCACCATTACAGGACCAAGCGGCATGGAAAGCGGCAACAGGACCTACCTACACAGGATTCGTGGACATGGGAGGAGATACTGGATGGTAAGGGGCCGTGGGCACAACCGGGAGAATATCGCCTTCCTCGTGAAGAGCTGGAGGCAGCTAAAGCCGAGAGGAGGCGATATGAGGAGGCAGCACGGAGACAAGGCTGGAAGCCCGTGAGTACAACCCAAAAATTTCTTGGGGGGGCCTTAAAGGGAGTGTGGCGAAGTCAGGTAGGAAACCTGCGCCTACTCCCTGTACTTACCGTGGAGAGCGAGAGTACGGGCAGACACCGTGTTACGCAGTAGAGCGCACGGTGTCTCCTGTACGCGTGCATAGCCCGGTTCGGTACATTTCAGCTCCACGTATCGGCCGGGCTAGACTGAGTGTTGAGCCGTATGTCATGAAGCCGGCCCAACGCATCTGGTCACCAGTGCGTCTCCTCGGGCCGGCGTACATGGCACCAGCCTTACGCATGGTGTCCCCGGTTCGCCTACATAGGCCGGTGCGGGTTATTCCACCTCCCCGCACTGGTCAGGCGACGGATACATACAACCAGGTAAGGTTGGGCAGGCTCGGCGCTCAAGGGAGCCAGTACGCCTGCACGGTCCGGTATGTCCGGCGCCACCTCCCCGCCCCAACCCAGTACCACCAGTGCCTCCTCCACGCACTAGCCATATGGTGCGTGTCTCCAGCCCTTTACCACCAGTGCCTAAACCACGCACCAAGCCTCCTGTGTGTCCCCAGAGTCCTGTGCGTCCTGTTGCTGCTCCCCGCACTAGCCCTGAGATGCGTGTCCCCAGCCCGGTGCCACCAGTCCCGGCACCACGCACCAGGCCTACAGTGCGCCTCAGCCGGCAGGAGTCTGCCGTCTGCACAGCGATGCCTGAACTGCCCGTCTGCCATGAGCCTACAGAGCCGCCCGCCAGACAGGAGCCGCTAGAGCCGCCCGCCAGACAGGAGCCGCTAGAGCCGCCCGCCAGACAGGAGCCGCTAGAGCCGCCCGCCAGACACGATCTGCCAGAGCCGCCAACCAGACAGGATCTGCCAGAGCCGCCAACCAGACAGGATCTGCCAGAGCCGCCAACCAAACAGGATCTGCCAGAGCCGCCAACCAGACAGGATCTGCCAGAGCCGCCAACCAGACAGGATCTGCCAGAGCCGCCAACCAGACAGGATCTGCCAGAGCAGTCAGCTAGCCATGAGCAGCCAGATCCGTCAGCTAGCCATGAGCAGCCAGATCGTTGTTTAGCTTCACGATCGTTTTCTTGTTTTGTTTAGTTCATAAGTGTGTTTGTTTCGTTTGCCTTCTTCACCAATAAAAGGTGATGGCTTATTTTCCTAAAGCTGCGTTTTGGTCCGTCAATCCACCACACGATCGTGACAGGTAGATACTGTATGCACAAATAGATTGCATTGTGAAAGTATTCAGACCACTTGACCTCCAAATTTACAGTCTTATACTAAAATGGAAGAAATAGTTCCCCCCCCCCCATCAATAGCCCATAATAACAAAAAACTTAAATATTACATTCACATAAGTATTCATACCCTTTACTCATTACTTTGTTGAAGCACCTTTGGCAGCCATTACAGCCTTGAGTCTTCTTGGGTATGACGCTACAAGCTTGGCACATCTGTATTTTGGGAGTTTCTCCCATTCTTCTCTGCAGATCCTCTCAAGCTCTGTCAGGTTGGATGGGGAGCGTCGCTGCACAGCTATTTTCAGGTCTCTCCAGTGATAGATCGGGTTCAAGTCCGGGCTCCGGCTGGACCACTCAAGGACATTCAGAGACTTGTCCCGAAGCCACTCCTGCAATGTCTTGGCTGTGTACCCCCAGCGGGCTGTCATGTGCCTTTTACTGAGGAGTGGCCTTCGCCTGGCCACTCTATAATAAAGGTCTGATTGATGGAGTGCTGCAGAGATTGTTGTCTTTCTGGAAGGTTCTCCCATCTCCACAGAGGAACTGTAGGGCTCTGTCAGTGGCCATCGGGTTCTTGGTCACGTTCCTGACCAAGGCCCTTCTTCCCTGACTGCTCAGTTTGGCTGGGCAGCCAGCTCCAAGAAGAGTCTTGGTGGTTCCAAACTTCTTCCATTTAAGAATGATGGAGGCCACCGTGTTCTTGGGGACCTTCAATGCTGCAGACATTTTTTTGGTACCCTTCCCCAGATCTGTGCTTCAACACAATCCTGTCTCAGAGCTCTACGGACAATTCCTTCCACCTCATGGCTTGGTTTTTGCTCTAACACAATGTCAACTGTGGGACCTTATATAGACAGGTGGTTGCCTTTCTAAATCATGTACAATCAATTGAATGTACCACAGTTGGACTCCAATGAAGTTGTAAAACATCTTATGGATGATACATGGAAACAGAATGCACTTGAGCTCATAGCAAAGGGTCTGAATATTCATGTGAATAAGGAATTTCTAAAATCCTGTTTTTGCTTTGTCATGATTTGGTATTGTGTGAAGATTTCTGAGGATTTGTACATTTGTTATCCATTTTAGAATAAGGCTGTAACGTAGCAAAATGTGGAAAGATTGAAGGGGTCTCAATACCTTCCGAAGGCCCTGTAACTAGGAATAAAGTGACTAGGCAACAGTATAGATAATAAACAGTAGCAGCAGGGTATGTGATGTGTAATAAAACAAGCAGATATACCGGTTAGCTGTTTGGTGACTATTTAACCAACTATTTAACCAACTATTTAACTTCTAGTTCCTCCCAAACCCTGATCCGGGAGCACCCCCATCATTAAAAAAGCTGACTAGCATAGCCTAGCATAGCGTCACAAGTAAATACTAGCATCTAAATAGCATTAAATCACAAGTCCAAGACACAAGATGAAAGATACACATCTTGTGAATCCAGCCATCATTTCTGATTTTTATAATGTTTACAGGGAAGACACATATGTAAATCTATTAGCTAACCACGTTAGCAAAAGACACCACTTTTTTACTCCACCATTTTTTTACTGCATCAGTAGCTATCACAAATTCGACCAAATAAAGATACAAATAGCCACTAACCAAGAAACAACTTCATCAGATGACAGTCTGATAACATATTTATTGTATAGCATATGTTTTGTTAGAAAAATGTGTATATTTCAGGTATAAATCATAGTTTACCATTGCAGCCACCATCACAACTCTCACCAAAGCAACTAGAATAACTACAGAGACCATCGTGTATTACCTAATTACTCATCATAAAACATTTCTCAAAAATACACAGCGTACAGCAAATGAAAGACACAGATCTTGTGAATCCAGCCAATATTTGTAAGGGCTGTCTCTCTCCTCATCCTCGGACGAGGAGAGGAGAGAAGGATCATCAGACCAAAATGCAGCAGTAGGGAAATAGGCCATCTCTTTATTTGAAAAAAACTATGATGGCAACACGAAAAAACAAAACACTTTCAAAAATACAAAACAAGAAAACGACGTTGACGAAACCTGAACATAAACTTACATAACTAAACGTAAACTCACGGACAGGAAACAGACGACATCAAAATAAACGAACAGCCAAACAGTCCCGTATGGTACATACATTCGACGACACAGGAGACAATCACCCACAAACAAACAGTGAGAACACCCTACCTAAATATGACTCTTAATTAGAGGAGAACGCAAAACACCTGCCTCTAATTAAGAGCCATACCAGGCAACCAAAACCAACATAGAAACAGATAACATAGACTGCCCACCCAAAACACATGCCCTGACCTAAACACATACAAAAAACAACATAAAACAGGTCAGGACCGTTACAGAACCCCCCCCTCAAGGTGCGAACGCCGGGCGCACCAGCACAAAGTCCAGGGGAGGGTCTGGGTGGGCAGTTGACCACGGTGGTGGCTCCGGCTCTGGACGCTGTCCCCACACCACCATAGTCACTCCCCGCTTCTGTCTTCCCCTCCCAATGACCACCCTAAAACTAACATCCCCTAAATGAATGGCCAGCACCGGGAGAAGGGGCAGCACCGGGACAAGGGGCAGCACCGGAACAAGGGGCAGCACCGGGACAAGGGGCAGCACCGGGACAAGGGGCAGCACCGGAACAAGGGGCAGCACCGGGACAAGGGGCAGCACCGGGACAAGGGGCAGCACCGGGACAAGGGGCAGCACCGGTACAAGGGGCAGCACCGGGATAAGGGGCAGCACCGGGATAAGGGGCAGCACCGGGACAAGGGGCAACACCGGGACAAGGGGCAGGTCCCGGCTGATATACTCTGGCAGATCCTGGCTGAGGGACTCTGGCAGATCCTGGCTGAGGGACTCTGGCAGATCCTGGCTGAGGGACTCTGGCAGATCCTGGCTGAGGGACTCTGGCAGATCCTGGCTGAGGGACTCTGGCAGATCCTGGCTGAGGGACTCTGGCAGATCCTGGCTGGACGGACTCTGGCAGGTCCTGGCTGGACGGACTCTGGCAGGTCCTGGCTGGACGGCTCTGGCAGGTCCTGGCTGGACGGCTCTGGCAGGTCCTGGCTGGACGGCTCTGGCAGGTCCTGGCTGGACGGCTCTGGCAGGTCCTGGCTGGACGGCTCTGGCAGGCCCTGGCTGGACGGCTCTGGCAGGCCCTGGCTGGACGGCTCTGGCAGGTCCTGGCTGGACGGCTCTGGCAGGTCCTGAATGGACGGCTCTGGCAGGTCATAGCAGGACGGCTCTGGCAGGTCATAGCAGGACGGCTCTGGCTGGTCATAGCAGGACGGCTCTGGCTGGTCATAGCAGGACGGCTCTGACTGGTCATAGCAGGACGGCTCTGGCTGGTCATGGCAGGACGGCTCTGGCTGGTCATGGCAGGACGGCTCTGGCTGGTCATGGCAGGACGGCTCTGGCTGGTCATGGCAGGACGGCTCTGGCTGGTCATGGCAGGACGGCTCTGGCTGGTCATGGCAGGACGGCTCTGTAGGGAGGAGAAGGAGAGACAGCCTGGTGCGTGGTCTAGGCACTGGCTGCGCTGGAGAGGAGGAAACAGCAGGAGAGAGAACCCGGAGAGACAGCCTGGTACGGGGGGCTGCCACCGGAGGACTGGTACATGGAGGTGGCACCGGGTCTACCGGACCGTGAAGGAGGACACGTGCTCTTGAGCACCGAGCCTCCCCAACCCCACCAGGTTGAATGGTCCCCGTAGCCCTGCCAGTGCGGCGAGGTGGAATAGCCCGCACTGGGCTATGCAGGCGAACCGGGGACACCACCTGTAAGGCTGGTGCCATGTACGCCGGCCCGAGGAGACATACTGGAGGCCAGATACGTTGGGCCGGCTACATGACATCCGGCTCGATGCCCAACTTAGCCCTCCCAGTGCGGCAAGGTGGAATAGCCCGCACTGGGCTAAGCACGCGTACTGGGGACACCGTGCGCTTTACCGCATAACACGGTGTCTTACCAGTACGACGCCTTCTACCTCCACGGTAAGCACGGGGAGTTGGCTCGGGTATCCTACCCAGTTTTGCCACACTCCTCGTGTGCCCCCCCCAAGAAATTTTTTGGTCTGACTCACGGGCTCCCAACCGCGTCGACGCGCTGCCTCCTCATACCAGCGCCTCTCAGCCTTTGCTGCTTCCAACTCCTCCTTGGGACGGCGATATTCCCCTGGCTGAGCCCAGGGTCCTCTACCGTCCAGGATCTCCTCCCAAGTCCAGGAGTCCTTTTTGCTCTGTTGAGCACTCCCTTGCCGCTTGGTCCTAGTTTGGTGGGTGATTCTGTAAGGGCTGTCTCTCTCCTCATCCTCGGACGAGGAGAGGAGAGAAGGATCATCAGACCAAAATGCAGCAGTAGGGAAATAGGCCATCTCTTTATTTGAAAAAAAACTATGATGGCAACACGAAAAAACAAAACACTTTCAAAAATACAAAACAAGAAAACGACGTTGACGAAACCTGAACATAAACTTACATAACTAAACGTAAACTCACGGACAGGAAACAGACGACATCAAAATAAACGAACAGCCAAACAGTCCCGTATGGTACATACATTCGACGACACAGGAGACAATCACCCACAAACAAACAGTGAGAACACCCTACCTAAATATGACTCTTAATTAGAGGAGAACGCAAAACACCTGCCTCTAATTAAGAGCCATACCAGGCAACCAAAACCAACATAGAAACAGATAACATAGACTGCCCACCCAAAACACATGCCCTGACCTAAACACATACAAAAAACAACATAAAACAGGTCAGGACCGTCACAATATTTCAGATTTTCTAAGTGTTTTACAGCGAAAACACAATATAGCATTATATTAGCTTACCAAAATAGCCAGAAACACAACACCATTTACCAGCAGCAAAGGTTAGCGATCGTAACAAACAGGCAAAAGATATATAATTTTTGACTAACCTTGATATTCTTATCAGATGACAGTCCTGAAACATCATATTACACAATGCATATAGGGTTTGTTCGAAAATGTTTATATTTAGCGGCACAAATCGTGGTTATACAATGTGATTAGTGGCCAAAACTTCAAGCAATCTGTCCGGCGCCATCTTGGAGAGGCACCTATTCTAATCGATAATTAATCATACACTTGACTAAAAAAATACAAGTTGGACAGCAAATGAAAGATACATTAGTTCTTAATGCAACCGCTGTGTTATTAACGTTACTGCGCAATACAGCGTGCGGTAAAGCGAGACCGCACCGAAATTCATGGCGGAATTATTATTTGACATTTGTCAACATAAATACGAATTAACAGCATAAAGACTGCTTACTATTTGCTGAGCTTCCATCAGAATCTTGGGCAAGGTGTCCTTTCTCCAGAACAATCGTCTTTTGGTTGAAAGATGTCCTCTTCTCCTGTAGAAATAGCAGCTAACGATAGCCACCCACTGGAGAGGTGTCCAACTTGTGAAAGCGCGTCACAAAGAAATCCCAGAAAATCGCAATAAACTGATATAAACTTCTATAAGTCGGTTTAAATTAACTACCTTATGATGTCTTTAACACCTATAACGAATAAAAACATGACCGGAGATATAGAACTGCTAAAACGAAAGCTTTTGTGATGTCCCTCTTGCGCCAGGCGCCCCGTTGAAAAGAACGGTACTTCCGTTCCATGAGCTTTTATAGTCCCCCAGATGGTGCAATCCACTCCATTCAAATTCTCACCGCTTACTGACATCTAGAGGAAGGCGTATGCAGTGCATGTAGCTCCATAGCTTACATGGGGACTTATAAACTGACCTCAGAACAGAGACCTCGATTTCAGAAATCTCACTTCCTGACAGGAAATGTGCTGCAGAATGAGTTCTGTTTCACTCAGAGAAATAATTCAAACGGTTTTAGAAACGAGAGAGTGTTTTCTATCCAATAGTAATAATAATATGCATATTGTACGAGCAAGAAGTGAGTACGAGGCAGTTTAATTTTGGAACGAAATTATTACAAAGTGCAAATAGCACCCCCTATTGACAAAAGGTTTAACCAACTATTTAACCAACTATTTAACCAACTATTTTGCAGACTTATAGCTTACGGGTAGAAGCTGTTCAGGGTCGTGTTGGCGCCCCCTCTTGGTTTGTGCCGTGGCGGAGATCTTTGTGGGCTATACACGGCCTTGTCTCAGGATGTTAAGTTGGTGGTTGAAGGTATCTTTCTAGTGGTGTGGGGGCTGTGCTTTGGCAAAGTGGGTGGGGTTATATCCTTCCTGTTTGGCCCTGTCCGGGGGTATCATCGGATGGGGCCACAGTGTCTCTTGACCCCTCCTGTCTCAGCCTCCAGTATTTATGCTGCAGTAGTTTATGTGTCGGGGGGCTAGGGTCAGTTTGTTATATCTGGAGTACTTCTCCTGTCTTATCTGGTGTCCTGTGTGAATTTAAGTATGCTCTTTCTAATTCTCTCTCTCTTTCTCTCTTTCTTTCTCTCTCTCGGAGGACCT
>NC_074688.1:8975165-9072665 GCF_029448725.1 Salvelinus fontinalis | reverse complement strand
GCAGATGACCTCAGGCCTTGGATATTCCAGGATGAGATAGTGAAGGCTTTGTGTTCCATAAAGTGTCCAATGTTGTTGGTCGTGGGTGTGTTTGGTCTCAGACTAGTAAGTATGAGCAGAGCCTGCTGAGCATCTGGTACATGCCATTGGCTTGGGCTAGTGTAAGAGTGGGGGTTGGGCCTCTTTGCCCGCTCACGGCCTGGGCGTATTTGTGACTTCCATGTTGAGGCCCTCTTTGCGGCTGTGGGATGCATGGGGTGGGCAGGAGGGGCATAAGTCTCATCTGAGGAGGCCTAAATTGTGTGTGGGCTTGGTTGACTTGGGGGCGGGGTGTTGATTGGTTGGGGTGGGGGTGTGGATGTGGCTGGTGGTGCTGTGGTCTGGATGTAGGTCCTCTCGGCGTGGGTCCTCTATGTGTAGGTCCGGGGGGGGGGGGGGGGGGGGGGGGGGGGGGGGTCCCGCAGGTCAGGGAGAGTGTCTCGCTGGTCTGGACGGGGTGTCTATTGATTTGTTGTTCCTGTATGAAGTGTTGGGGCTGCGTTTAAGAGCTATGTCCTTTAGGGTCCGGGCGAAGGTGGGCACTGCTGCCTTATAGAGGTGGACCTGGTCATAGAGGCTGTTCAAGTCCAGGGTGGAGTGGTGGGCCAGGAAAACATTTGGTTTTGAGGCACAGTCACGGGAAATACTTGCATTTACCCGCTGTATTGTAGCAGGGTGGAAGTCTTTTCGTGGTAGCAGGGTGGAGATAACCACTTATGCGTTGGGGAAAGTAGAAGAATCTTTTTCAATCACTCCCTTCAGTGCTGTGGCCACCCTTTCCTGCTGTGCTCTCAGGTCGTTTGTTAAGTCAGTTAAGAACACATTCTAATTTTCACTGCCTAGGAACAGTGGGTTAACTGCCTTGTTCAGGGGCAGAACAACAGATTTTTACCTTGTCAGGTCGGGGATTTGATCTTGCATCCTTTCGGTTACCAGTCTGACACTCTAACCACTAGGATACCCTGCCGCCCTAGCAGTCCATGAGTCCATAAGGAGTACAATCTGTGTTTTGTGTATGTCCTCAGTGGGTGTGGGGGGGTTGTCAGGAGGGGTTTCAGGGTGGCTCAGAGGGGGTGAGATCCCCCTGGGCTTGGGGTTCTTCATTTGTCTGTTCTGCTGTGATGTCTCTCTCTGTCTCGCTCTCTCCATTTCTCCTTCTTTACCTTTTTGTCTCTCTCTCCTTCTCTCTGTAACAGCTGGTTAGTAGTGGGACATTGTAAACATCCTGTTTTAATGGCAGCTTGTTAGGGACAGCAGGCAGCAGATAACTATTGTGTATGGGGTCTCATTCAGTGAGCATGAAACAGCAGAAAACCCTTTGGAATGGAGGAGGTGTACCTGAGGTCATTTTCCCTTTCCTATTGAAAACGCACTCTTGCGTTTGTTCCTGAACGCGACCCAGGAGCCCACGGGAGCACTGGTGCATGCTGGGCCGTGGGAGCAGGCGCCGCTGGATCTGATTAGCCCAGTCTGAGCTGACAAATCTAATAATTCACACACACACACGCACACACACACACACACACACACACACACACACACACACACACACACACACACACACACACACACACACACACACACACACACACACACACACACACACACACACACACACACACACGCACACACGCACACACGCACACACGCACACACACGCACGCACGCACGCATGCACACACAATAGTTCTGAGTTGTATTTGGAGTGTTGTTACACAGAGTAGTGTTCTGACAGGTTTAGCCCTGTGGAGGACAAACTGCCAAGCAAGAGGGAGGGAGGGAGACAGAGTGAGAGAGAAAGTGGGAGACAGAAAAATAAATGGATGAAGGGAAGGAGGTAAGAGAGAGGGATAGAGAGAGAGAGGATGAGAGACAGAGAGAGGGAGAGAGGGAGAGAGGCAGAGAGAGGTAGAGAGAGGTAGAGAGAGGGAGAGGGAGGGAGAGGGAGGGAGATAGAGGTAGATAGAGGGAGAGAGAGGTAAAGAGAAGGAGAGGTGGAGAGGGGAAGAGAGGGGGAGAGAGAGGGAGAGAGAAGGAGAGAGAGGTAGAGAGAGGTAGAGAGGGACAAAGAGTGAGAGGGAGGTAGATAGAGGTAGAGAGAAGAAGAGAGAGGGAGAGAGAGAAGGAGAAAAGGCTGAAAACACAGTGTTAGGTTTCACCTGGTGGTTAAATGATCCAGTTGATGCTGCACTCGCCCTTTCTTATCTCCTCTTCTGCTCTTACATCAGCGAGCAGCAAGGGACCAGTCTGCCTTTAGTAATGGAATATATAGGACAGAGAGAGAGGGGAAAGGAGAGAGAGAGAAGTGGAGGTAGGGAAGCAGGACAGTGCAAGTGAAAGAACTAAATTGTACCTCTGAGGATGCACACATACAGACACACACGCGGGGCTCAGGTCCTCTCTCTATTCTCTGTTTCCCTTTCCCTCTCTTTTCCTCCCTTCTGTTTCTCCTCTCTCTGTTCCTTGTCTTTTTTTCCTTTTGTTCCCTCTGTTTCTTCCATGTCTCTATCTCTGGTCTGGTGTAACGGTCCTGACCTGTTTTATGTTGTTTTGGTATGTGTTTATGGTCAGGGCGTGTGTTTTGGGTGGGCAGTCTATGTTTTGTATTTCTAGGTTGGGTTTTGTGTTCGGCCTGGTATGATTCTCAATTAGAGACAGGTGTGTATCGTTTGTCTCTAATTGAGAGTCATACTAAGGCAGCCAGGGTTTCACTGGGGTTTTGTGGGTGTTTGTTCCTGTGTCCTCACAGGACGGTTGAAGGTTAGTCACATTTGTTGTTTTGTAGTTTTGTAGTGTCTTGTTTGCTGGTGTCATTAAAAGATGGCTTATTTCCCTCAATCCGCATCTTGGTCCTATCCATGCTCCTCCTCGTTTGAGGAGGAGAACAACATTGACTACCTTTACAGAAACACCCACCACAACAGGACCAAGCGGATTGAGGAGAGAGAAAAGGAACTACAGCAATGGGGAAAAGAGGAATGGACTTGGGAGGAGATTCTGGACGGAGAGGGACCCTGGGCAGAGCCAGAGGAGTGTCGCCGCCCCAAAGCGGAGCTGGAGGCAGCAAAAGCGGAGAGGAGGTTTTATGAGGCAAAAGCAAGGCAGAGCGGCTGGAAGCCCGAGAGGCTCACCCAAAAATTTCTTGGGGGGGGGGGCTAAAGGGGAGTGTGGCGAAGCCGGGTTGGATACCTGAGCCAACTCCCCGGGCTTGCCGTGGAGTAAGAGGGCGTCGTACTGGTCAGACACCGTGTTATGCGGTAAAGCGCACGGTGTCCCCAGTACGCGTGCTTAGCCCAGTGCGGGCTATTCCACCTTGCCGCACTGGGAGGGCTAGGTTGGGCATCGAGCCGAGTGCCATGAAGCCGGCCCAACGTATCTGGTCTCCAGTACGTCTCCTCGGGCCGGCGTACATGGCACCAGCCTTACAGGTGGTGTCCCCGGTTCGCCTGCATAGCCCAGTGCGGGCTATTCCATCTCGCCGCACTGGCAGGGCTACGGGGACCATTCAACCTGGTAAGGTTGGGGAGGCTCGGTGCTCAAGAGCACGTGTCCTCCTTCACGGTCCGGTATATCCGGCGCCACCTTCCCACCCCAGCTCAGTACCACCAGTGCCTACACCACGCACCAGGCTTCCAGTGCATCTCCAGAGGCCTGTTCCTCTTCCACGCACTCTCCCTATGGTGCGTGTCTCCAGCCCGGTACCTCCAGTTCCGGTACCACGCACCAGGCCTAGAGTGCGCCACGAGAGTCCAGTGTGCCCAGTTCCTGTTCCCCGCACTCGCCCTGAGGTGCGTGCCCTCAGCCCGGTACCTCCAGTTCCGGTACCACGCACCAGGCCTATAGTGCGTCTCAGCCGGCCAGAGTCTGCCGTCTGCCTAGCGCCAGAGCCGTCCTGCCATGACCAGCCAGAGCCGTCCTGCCATGACCAGCCAGAGCCGTCCTGCCATGACCAGCCAGAGCCGTCCTGCCATGACCAGCCAGAGCCGTCCTGCCATGACCAGCCAGAGCCGTCCTGCCATGACCAGCCAGAGCCGTCCTGCCATGACCAGCCAGAGCCGTCCTGCCATGACCAGCCAGAGCCGTCCTGCCATGACCCGCCAGAGCCGTCCTGCCATGACCCGCCAGAGCCGTCCTGCCATGACCCGCCAGAGCCGTCCTGCCATGACCCGCCAGAGCCGTCCTGCCATGACCCGCCAGAGCCGTCCTGCCATGACCCGCCAGAGCCGTCCTGCCATGACCCGCCAGAGCCGTCCTGCCATGACCCGCCAGAGCCGTCCTGCCATGACCCGCCAGAGCCGTCCTGCCATGACCCGCCAGAGCCGTCCTGCCATGACCCGCCAGAGCCGTCCTGCCATGACCCGCCAGAGCCGTCCTGCCATGACCCGCCAGAGCCGTCCTGCCATGACCCGCCAGAGCCGTCCAGCCAGGACCCGCCGGAGTCCCTCAGCCAGGACCTGCCGCCCCTTATCCCGGTGCTGCCCCTTGTCCCGGTGCTGCCCCTTGTCCCGGTGCTGCCCCTTGTCCCGGTGCTGCCCCTTGTCCCGGTGCTGCCCCTTGTCCCGGTGCTGCCCCTTGTCCCGGTGCTGCCCCTTGTCCCGGTGCTGCCCCTTGTCCCGGTGCTGCCCCTTCTCCCGGTGCTGGCCGCTCATTTAGGGGATGTTAGTTTTAGGGTGGTCATTGGGAGGGGAAGACAGAAGCGGGGAGTGACTATGGTGGTGTGGAGACAGCGTCCAGAGCCTGAGCCACCACCGTGGTCAACTGCCCACCCAGACCCTCCCCTGGACTTTGTGCTGGTGCGCCCGGCGTTCGCACCTTGAGGGGGGGGTTCTGTAACGGTCCTGACCTGTTTTATGTTGTTTTGGTATGTGTTTATGGTCAGGGCGTGTGTTTTGGGTGGGCAGTCTATGTTTTGTATTTCTAGGTTGGGTTTTGTGTTCGGCCTGGTATGATTCTCAATTAGAGACAGGTGTGTATCGTTTGTCTCTAATTGAGAGTCATACTAAGGCAGCCAGGGTTTCACTGGGGTTTTGTGGGTGTTTGTTCCTGTGTCCTCACAGGACGGTTGAAGGTTAGTCACATTTGTTGTTTTGTAGTTTTGTAGTGTCTTGTTTGCTGGTGTCATTAAAAGATGGCTTATTTCCCTCAATCCGCATCTTGGTCCTATCCATGCTCCTCCTCGTTTGAGGAGGAGAACAACATTGACTACCTTTACATCTGGAGACGTGGAATAACCAGACCCCACACACCATTAGTGAAAAAAATCGATACAGTTACATATACACATCATTTTGAAAATATCACAAGATTGTTTTTGTTCTCGTTGGGTCTACCAGCACCAAAACTCCAGTATTTCTCCTTCATAGCTACTTCTCAATCTTATTTTTAAACAGGGAGCCAAATTGTTTTCAGCAGTTTTATTTCCAAGACTGATCAAAACAAATGTTCTCATGTTCTCTCATGTCTCTTTGCAGCAGGCACATGGTGAGCAATATATTTGGAACATCGAATCACAATAAAATCACATAAAATCAAATCAAATGTTATTTGTTACATGCGATACAACAGGTGTAGTACCTTACCGTGAACTTCCTACTTACAAATTCGTAACCAACAATGCAGTTTTAAGAAAACACTCCAACAAAAAAAATAAGAGATAAGAATAACAAATAATTAAAGAGCAGCAGTAAATAACAATAGTAGGGCTATATACAGGGGGTACCGGTACAGAGTCAATGGGCGGGGGCACCGGTGTCGAGGTAATTGAGGTAATAATGTACATGTAGGTTGAGTTATTATTAAAGTGACTGTGCATAGATAATAACAGAGAGTAGCAGCAGCGTAGAAGAGAGGGGGAGGGGGGCAATGCAAATAGTCATTTGAGGAGTCAGGAGTCTTATGGCTTGGGGGTAGAAGCTGTTTAGAAGCCTCTTGGACCTAGAGTTGGCGCTCCGGTACAGCTTGCCGTGGGTAGCAGAGAGAACAGTCTATAACTAGGGTGGCTGGAGTCTTTGACAAATTTTAGGGCCTTCCTCTGACTGGTATAGAGGTCCTGGATGGCAGGAAGCTTGGCCCCAGTGATATACTGGTCCATTCGTACTACCCTCTGTAGTGCCTTGCGGCTGGAGGCCGAGCAGTTGCCATACCAGGCAGCGATGCAACCCGTCAGGATGCTCTTGACGGTGCAGCTGTAAAACCTTTTGAGGATCTCAGGACCCATGCCAAATGTTTTCAGTCTCCTGAGGGTATCCCGGCTGTTGAAAGAGGAGGACCAAAGTGCAGCGTGTTGAGCGTACATTTTCCTTTTATTCATAAAAAGGACGCCGAACAAAACCATAAACACTACAAAAACAAAACGTGAAGCTAAAGGCTATGTGCCCTAAACAAAAGTCAACTTCCCACAAACACAGGTGGAAAAAAAAGCTACCTAAGTATGGTTCCCAATCTGAGACAACGATAGACAGCTGTCCCTGATTGAGAACCATACCCGGCCAAAACATAGAAATAGAAAATCATAGAAACACAAAACATAGAATCCCCACCCCAACTCACGCCCTGACCAAACCAAAATAGAGAAATAAAAAGGATCTCTAAGGTCAGGGCATGACAGTACCCCCCCCCCCCCCCCCCCCCAACGGTGAGGACTCTGGCCGCAAAACCTAAACCTATAGGGGAGGGTCTGGGTGGGCATCTTTCCACAGTGGTGGCTCAGGTGCGGGACGCAGACCCCGCTCCATCGCTGTCTCACCCCACTTTGGTGGCACCTCTGGTGCGGGGACCCTCGTCGCCAACCCCAGACTGGGGACCCTCGTTGCGAGCCCCGGACCGGGCACCCTGTTTGCGGGCCCCGGACTGAGCACCCTTGTTGCGGGCCTCGGACTGGGCACCCTCCTTGCGGGCCCCGGACTGGAGACCGTCGCTGGGGGCTCCGGACTGGAGACCGTCGCTGGAGGCTCCAGACTGGAGAACGTCGCTGGAGGCTCCGGACTGGAGAACGTCGCTGGAGGCTCCGGACTGGAGAACGTCGCTGGAGGCTATGGACTGGAGAACGTCGCTGGAGGCTCCGGACTGGAGGCCGTCGCTGGAGGCTCCGGACTGGAGACCGTCGCTGGAGGCTCCGGACTGGAGACCGTCGCTGGAGGCTCCGGACTGGAGAACGTCGCTGGAGGCTCCGGACTGGAGAACGTCGCTGGAGGCTATGGACTGGAGAACGTCGCTGGAGGCTCCGGACTGGAGGCCGTCGCTGGAGGCTCCGGACTGGAGACCGTCGCTGGAGGCTCCGGACTGGAGACCGTCGCTGGAGGCTCCGGACTGGAGAACGTCGCTGGAGGCTCCGGACTGGAGAACGTCGCTGGAGGCTCCGGACTGGAGAACGTCGCTGGAGGCTCCGGACTGGAGAACATCGCTGGAGTCTCCGGACTGGAGGCTCCGGACTGGAGGCCGTCGTTGGAGGCTCCGGACTGGAGGCCGTCGCTGGAGGCTCCGGACTGGAGGCCGTCGCTGGAGGCTCCGGACTGGAGGCCGTCGTTGGAGGCTCCGGACTGGAGGCTCCGGACTGGAGGCCGTCGCTGGAGGCTCCGGACTGGAGGCTCCGGACTGGAGGCCGTCGCTGGAGGCTCCGGACTGGATAACGTCGCTGGAGGCTTCTTGCCATGGATCGTCACTGGAGGCTTCTTGCCATGGATCATCACTGGAGGCTTCTTGCCATGGATCATTACTGGAGGCTTCTTGCCATGGATCATCACTGGAGGCTTCGTGCCATGGATCATCACTGGAGGGGGAGACGTATGGGCAGTCTGGTACGTTGAGCTGCCACAGGGCTCACCAGGCTGGGGAGACACACAGGAGGATTACTTCTAGGCGCAGGCACAGGACTCACCAGGCTGGAGAGAGATACAGGAGGCCCTGTCCTAGGCAGAGGCACCGGATACACTGGGCCGTGGAGACCCACTGGAGGTCTCGAGCTAGGAGCCTGCACAACCCTTCCTGTCTGGATACTTACTTTCGCCCTGCAGATGCGGGGCGCAGGTACAGGACGCACTGGGCTGTGCAGACGCACCGGGGACACAGTGAGCAGAGCCGGCGCAGGATATCCTGGGCCGAGGAGATGCACTGGAGGCCTGGAGAGCAGGGCTGGCACAGCCCTTCCTGGCTGGATGCTCACCCTAGCCCGGCAGATGCGGGGAGCTGGAATGTAGCGCACCGGGCTATGCACGCGCACTGGAGACACTGTGCGCTCCACCGCATAACACGGTGCCTGACCAGTACAACGTTCGCCACGGTAAGCACGGGGACTTGGCTCAGGTCTCCAACCTGACTCAGTCACACTCCCCATGTGCCCTTCCCATTTTTTGGGGGGGCTGCCTCTCGGGCTTCCTTGCCAGCCGTGTTCCCTCGTAACGCTGCCGCTCTGCTTTTGTCGCTGCCTCCGCCTTCCTTAAAGCTGCAATATGTAACTTTTTAGAAGACCTGACCAAATTCACATAGATATATCGAGTTATAGATCTGCCATTCTCATTGAAAGCAAGTCTAAGAAGTGGTTGGTCTGTTCTATGTGGGCTTTTCTATGCTTCCCGTACTTTCGGTTTTGTACATCAACTTCAAACACCCGAGAATACAACATTTTTGGTTATGGAAAAGATATTTACAATGACTGTTTGTTTTGCATATTGCACCTTTTAATATAAGTAATTTGAAATTATTAAATTTTTTACTTTTACTTGTGATACTTAATTAAGTATATTTCAGCAATTACATTTACTTTTGATACTTAAGTATATTTAAAACCAAATACTTTTAAACTTCTCCTCAAGTAGTGTTTTACTGTGATCATTTCCACCGTTGAGTATGTGAGTATCGTGAGGTCCCTGACAAAACCCAGCCCGACTCACCTTATGATACAGTAATGCTGTGTGTGTGTGTGTCTTATTTATGTGTGTGTTCATGATTGTGTGTTCATGTGTGTGTATTTGTGTGTGTTTTATGAGTTATATTCCTTTGTAAAAAGTGCAGGTCTGTGTGCTGGTCTGTCTAGCCACCCCCCTGGGCCTGTTGTGTCATAAATCTGCTCTGGACTCGGGGGCCCTGCTGTATGTGTGTGTCAGGGTCTCTCTCTTCACTCTAGCCCCCAGCACCATGTGTGCGAGAGAGAGAGAGAGGGAGAGAGAGAGAGAGACAGAGGGAGGGAGGAAGGGGAGGGGAGGGAGGGAGGGAGATGGAGAGAGGGGGAGGGAGGGAGAGGGAGGAAGAGAGAATAAGGAAATTATCTCAACAGAGAAAAATGTCCTCATGTGTGCTACCTATATACCCCCAATAGAATCCCCATACTTTAACGATGACAGCTTCTCCATCCTAGAGGGTGAGATCAACAATGTTCAGGCCCAGGGACATGTATGAGTCTGAGGCAACCTAAATTCCAGAACTGGAAAAGAACCTGACACCTTCAGCACACAGGGGGACAAACACCTACCAGGAGGTGACAGCATTCCCTCCCCCATATGCCCCCCTAGACACAACTACGACAACATAACCAACAAAAACGGTTTACAACTCCTACAGCTCTGTCGGATGCTGGGTACGTACGTAGTCAATGGTAGGCTTCAAGGGGACTCCTATGGTAGGTACACACATACAGTTGAAGTCGGAAGTTTACATACACCTTTACATAACACTTTTTACATTTAAACTCAGTTTTTCACAATTCCTGACATTTAATCTTAGTAAAAATCCCTGTCTTAGGTCAGTTAGGATCACCATTTTATTTTAAGAATGTGAAATGTCAGAATAAGAGTAGAGAGAATTATTTATTTCAGCTTTTCTTTCATCACATTCCCAGTGGGTCAGAAGTTTACATACACTCAATTAGTATTTGGTAGCATTGCCTTTAAATTGTTTAACTTCGGTCAAATGTTTCGGGTAGCCTTCCACAAGCTTCCCACAATAAGTTGGGTGAATTTTGGCCCATTCCTCCTGGCAGAGCTGGTGTAACTGAGTCAGGTTTGTAGGCCTCCTTGCTCGCGCATGCTTTTTCAGTTCTGCCCACAAATGTTCTATAGGATTGAGGTCAGGACTTTGTGGTGACCACTCCTGTCACGCCCTGACCTTAGTTATCTTTGTTTTCTTTATTATTTTGGTTAGGTCAGGGTGTGACATGGGGGATGTATGTGTTTCTGCTTGTCTAGGGGTTTTGTATGTTTATGGGGTGTTTCTAGTCTAGGTGTTTGTAGGTCTATGGTTGCCTAGATTGGTTCTCAATTAGAGGCAGCTGTTTATCGTTGTCTCTGATTGGGAACCATATTTAGGCAGCCATATTCCGTTGGGTATTTCGTGGGTTATTGTCTATGTGTACGTTGCCTGTGTCTGCACTTTTCGTATTTAGCTTCACGTTCGTTTTGTTGTTTTGTATAGTTTGTTTAAGTGTTCTTCGTTTCGTTTAATAAATAGAAGAATGTATTACTATCACGCTGCGCCTTGGTCCTCCTCTCTTCCACCAAACGACGAACGTCACAGAATAACCCACCACAACCGGACCAAGCAGCGTGAAAGGAAGGAACAGCGCTTTGTGGAGAAATGGACTTGGGAGGAAATATTAGACGGCAAGGGACCATGGGAACAGCCGGGAGAATATCACCGCCCCAAGGCAGAGCTGGAGGCAGCGAAAGCCGAGAGGCGGCATTATGAGGAGCTAGCTCGGCAGCGCGGCTGGAAGCCTGAGAGGCAGCCCCAAAAATGTCTTGGTGGGGGGACACGGGGGTTGTGGTGAGTTCAGGTAGGAGACCTGCGCAAACTTCCCGTGCTTACCGTGAGGAGCCGAAGATGGAACCGGAGCCAGTCGGGGTGGAATTGGAGGTGAGCAACGGGAGTGAAACAGAGCCTGTGAAGGAATTAATGGGGAAATTGGAGGAGAGTGAAATGAGGGAGTCGCTGTGTTGGTGCATGAGACACGACATCCGCCCGACAGAGCGTGTTCAGGATTTGATGTTACCTGAGTCAGGTCTCCATACTCGTCCTGAGGTGCGTGCTAACCGTCTGGTAATGACAGTGCCAGTCCCACGCACCAGGCCTCCTGTGCGTTTCCCTAGTCCTGCACCTCCTGTGGCAGCCCCACGTACTAGCTCTCCTGTGGCAGCCCCATGCACCAGCTCTCCTGTGGCAGCCCCTCGCACCAGTCCTCCGGTGCCGGCGCCACGAACCAGGCCTCCAGTTCCAGCACCCCGCACTCGCCTTGAGGTACGTGTCCCCAGCCCAGTACAACCAGTGCCAACACCACGCACCAGGCTTCCTGTGTGTCTCCAGAGCCCTGTGCGCCCTGTTCCTCCTCCCCGCACTAGCCCTGAGGTGCGAGTTCCCAGCCCGGTACCACCAGTTCCGGCACCACGCACCAGGCTTCCTGTGCGCCTCCAGGGTCCAGTATGCCCTGTTCCTGCTCCCCGCACTAGCCTTGAGGTGTGTGTCCCCAGCCCGGTACCACCAGTTCCAGCACCACGCACAGGGCCTACTGTGCGTCTCCAGGGTCCAGTACTCCCTGTTACTGCTCCTCGCACTCACCCTGAGGTGCGTGCCCCCAGCCCGGTACCACCAGTGCCAGCACCACGCACCAGGCTTATAGTGCGCCTCGGCAGTCCAGTATGCCCTCTTCCTTCTCCCCGCACTCACCCTGAGGTGCGTGCCCCCAGCCCGGTACCACCAGTTCCGGCACCACGCACCAGGCCTACAGTGCGCCTCGGCAAGCCTGAGCTGCTTGTCTTTCCAGCGCCGCCTGAGCTGCCCGTCTGTCCAGCGCCGCCTGAGCTGCCCGTCTGTCCAGCGCCGTCTGAGCTGCCCGTCTGTCCAGCGCCGCCTGAGCTGCCCGTCTGTCCAGCGCCGCCTGAGCTGCCCACAAAAAAGCAGAATACCTGACCACTGTGCCTGACCCGAACTTAAGGAAAGCTTTGACTATATACAGACTCAGTGAGAATAGCCTTGCTATTGAGAAATGACGCCGTAGGCAGACCTGGCTGTCAAGAGAAAACAGGCTATGCGCACACTGCCCACAAAATGAGGTGGAAACTGAGCTGCACTTCCTGACCTACTGCCAATTGTATGACCATATTAGAGACACATATTTCCCTCAGATTACACAAATCTACAGAGAATTCAAAAACAAACCCAATTTTGATAAACTTCCATATCTACTGGGTGAAATACCACAGTGTGCCATCACAGCAGCAAGATATGTGACCTGTTGCCACTAGAAAATGGCAACCAGTGGAGAATTAACATCATTGTAAATAACTATTTGCACGTAATATGACATTTGTAATGTCTTTATTCTTTTGGAACTTATGTGAGTGTAATGTTTACTGTTAATTTTGTTCATAATCTGGTTCACTTGCATTGGCAATGTTAACATATGTTTCCCATGCCAATAAAGCCCTCAAATTGAATAGAAATTAAATTGAGAGAGAGAGAGACTGCCATTAGAGTATTCTGTTTGACTGAACTGAGTCCTTGGACAGTGATCTGCATTATACTCCTCACAGACACTAAGCCAGTATCACCATCATAGCTCATTGACAACCATCAACACTGGCCAGAAAGTGCGCGCGCGCGCGCGCGCACACACACACACACACACACACACACACACACACACACACACACACACACACACACACACACACACACACACACACACACACACACACACACACACACACACACACACACACACACACACACACACACACACACACACACACACACGTACGCTATAATGAGACAAGAGCACTCTGCCTTGGGCTAATGTCCTCTTTCTGTTCTCTGTTTTCTCTTCCTCCACTTGTCTGTTATTCATCTGTTGTGTGGTTAATTAGCATTTATAGGAAAGCATCTGTTTGATCATTAACTCACTTAGCCAGACAAGACCTATTTAAATATGTCACCCCTTCTCTCCCCTTCATTGCCTCCCCTCTCTCTCTCTCTCTCTCTCTCTCTCTCTCTCTCTCTCTCTCTCTCTCTCTCTCTCTCTCTCTCTCTCTCTCTCTCTCTCTCTCTCTCTCTCTCTCTCTCTCTCTCTCTCTCTCTCTCAATTCAATTTCAATTTAATGTTGCAGATCAATGTAAGCCTGTAGTGTGTTTAAATCCATAAAAACTCACAAAATCAATTAATAGTGAGTACAGTATGTGTGTGTTCACAGAGGCATGACATTTGTGAAGTCATTGAAAGGACTCATTTGAATGCTGATTGGTCAGAGGGGTTATTAACCCCGTCACACATGGGAGTGCAATCACACAAACACACACACTTTATTCCACTCTAGCCCTCAAAGTAAATCAAATCAAATCAAATGTTATTTGTCACATACACATGGTTAGCAGATGTTAATGCGAGTGTAGCGAAATGCTTGTGCTTCTAGTTCCGAAAATGCAGTAATAACCAACGAGTAATCTAACCTAACAATTCCACAACTACTACCTTATACACACAAGTGTAAAGGGATAAAGAATATGTACATAAAGATATATGAATGAGTGATGGTACAGAACGGCATAGGCAAGATGCAGTAGATGATATCGATAGATGGTATCGAGTACATTATATACATATGAGATGAGTAATGTAGGGTATGTAAACATAAAAGTGCATAGTTTAAAGTGGCTAGTGATACATTTTTGATCAATTTCCATCAATTTCCATTATTAAAGTGAGCTGGAGTTGAGTCAGTGTGTTGGCAGCAGCCACTCAATGTTAGTGGTGGCTGTTTAACAGTCTGATGGCATTGAGATAGAAGCTGTTTTTCAGTTTCTCGGTCCCTGCTTTGATGCACCTGTACTGACCTCGCCTTCTGGATGATAGCGGGGTGAACAGGCAGTGGCTCGGGTGGTTGTTGTCCTTGATGATCTTTATGGCCTTCCTGTGACATCGGGTGGTGTAGGTGTCCTGGAGGGCAGGTAGTTTGCCCCCAGTGATGCATTGTGCAGACCTCACTACACTCTGGAGAGCCTTACGGTTGTGGGCGGAGCAGTTGCCGTACCAGGCGGTTGATACAGCCCGACAGGATGCTCTCAATTGTGCATCTGTAGAAGTTTGTGAGTGCTTTTGGTGACAAGCCGAATTTCTTCAGCCTCCTGAGGTTGAAGAGGCGCTGCTGCGCCTTCTTCACAACGCTGTCTGTGTGGGTGGACCAATTCAGTACTACCCTCTCCACTACTGTCCCGTCGATGTGGATAGGGGGGTGCTCCCTCTGCTGTTTCCTGAAGTCCACAATCATCTCCTTTGTTTTGTTGACGTTGAGTGTGAGGTTATTTTCCTGACACCACACTCCGAGGGCCCTCTCCTCCTCCCTGTAGGCCGTCTCGTCGTTGTTGGTAATCAAGCCTACCACTGTAGTGTCGTCCGCAATCTGATGTTAAATGCTGAGCTGTAGTCGATGAACAGCATTCTCAGATAGGTATTCCTCTTGTCCAGATGGTTTAGGGCAGTGTGCAGTGTGGTTGCGATTGCGTCGTCTGTGGATCTATTTGGGCGGTAAGAAAATTGGAGTGGGTCAAGGGTGTCAGGTAGGGTGGAGGTGATATGGTCCTTGACTAGTCTCTCAAAGCACTTCATGATGACGGAAGTGAGTGCTACTGGGCGGTAGTCGTTTAGCTCAGTTACCTTAAGTATCTTCTCTTGTTCAGTGCTGATTGCCAATTTCTCTAAGGAGGTTTTACAAGACAGAATAAAAAGAGTAAAGGAATGAAAGAAATACAGAAAGGCAGAGAAACAATGAGTGGAATGAGAGTAAGGGAATGAGAGTGCAGACTGAAAGCGTGGATAAGAGAGGAGGAGAGGACGAGAGAGGTTCAGGTAAATTAAAAAGGGTGCAACATTAAAAAGGTTTACTGCCATTTTAATAAGGGTTAAAAATATATATATTTTCAAGAATGGAGCTGTTACACTGTTTTCAGACTGTTCTCCTGTATGTTATTTTTTGTACTAGGTTTTTAAAACCGGCTATATAGTACAGCCCATACATGTCCCACTACTGTAGGGTTGTTATGGAGAGAGTATGTGTGTGTTTTTCCATTCCTGTTACGTCTGTCGTTAGATGAAGACCAAGGTGCAGAGTGGTAGGCGTACATTTGACTTTTATTTAAAATGACACCAAAAAACAACAAAATACAAAAACGAACGTAAAGCTATATGCAGTGCAGAAAGCAACTACACACAAACAAGATCCCACAACTGAAGGTGGGAAAAAGGGCTGCCTAAGAATTATCCCCAATCAGAGACAATGATTAATTTTATTTATGTATTTATTTTACCAGGTAAGTTGACTGAGAACACGTTCTCATTTGCAGCAACAACCTGGGGAGTAGTTACAGGGGAGAGGAGGGGGATGAATGAGCCAATTGTAAACTGGGGATTATTAGGTGACCATGATGGTTTGAGGGCCAGATTGGGAATTTAGCCAGGACACCGGGGTTAACACCCCTACTCTTACGATAAGTGCCATGGGATCTTTAATGACCTCAGAAAGTCAGGACACCCGTTTAACGTCCCATCCGAAAGACGGCACCCTACACAGGGCAGTGTCCCCAATCACTGCCCTGGGGCATTGGGATATTTTTTAGACCAGAGGAAAGAGTGCCTCCTACTGGCCCTCCAACACCACTTCCAGCAGCATCTGGTCTCCCATCCAGGGACTGACCAGGACCAACCCTGCTTAGCTTCAGAAGCAAGCCAGCAGTGGTATGCAGGGTGGTATGCTGCTGATAGACAGCTGCCTCTGATTGGGAACCATACCCGGCCAACAAAGAAATAGACAAACTAGAATGCCCACCCAAATCACACCCTGACCTAACCAAATAGAGAAATAAAATGGCTCTCTAAGGTCTGGGCGTGACAATTCCATTGTTGTTGTAGTTCATCTGTCTTCTTTGAAAGTACTTGTAACCCCACTTTTGAGAAAACGGACTTTGAATGTTTTTATACACCTACTGCAGAGCTCTTCTCTGTCTACACCCATTCAGCATTGTCCACACCCTCTTAACCTTTAGCCCCACCCATCTCTTTAAGGAATCACATGTGAGGCCACGTGCTAAACCGAGTGAGTAGTGAAGTAAACCACCAAATATTTATAAACTAAAAGTGGTAAAAGAAGTAGCCTCCAATAAGGAAAAACTCCAGGTAAAAATACACTTTATCTAGTCCTTGGCCTATATCATAATCTGACTTTGGTGCATGTTATCTCTGGTAAACACACACTATATCAAATAAAATCAAAGTTTATTTGTCACGTGCACAGAATGCCAAAAGTGTAAACGATACAGTGAAATGGTACTTGTATAGTAGCAAAATAAGAAATAGAAAGTGTCAATGCCAGTAGAGAAAGAACAAAATAATATACATTATGCAGAAGAACAATATCAATAACGATAGCAGGGATACTGGTGATAGATCAGGTAGTTATATTCATATAATAATGGGTAAAGTGGCTGAGCAACAGGATAAAAATAAATAATATTAGCAGTAATTTATGTGTTAGGAGAGAGTCATGCTAATGTGCATAGAGGCACTGCAGATAGTCCGGATGACTGGGAACTCGCCCCCAGTGATGAATTGGTCTATCCGCACAACAAAGGAATCTATATTCGGATAGCCTGTTTCTGTCCTGCCCTTGACTTTAGTGCAGGGTGTCTTTGTCACATAACTCCCTGATCTTCTCAAAACGATACGTTTGTTGTGTTGTGTCTAGTCCAGGTGATGCTTGTACAGGCAGACCATCTATGGGAGGAAGGATGTCAGCGTTACACAGCAGCTGAAACCTGGTCCCGACTGAGTCCGAACACTCCTTGGCGAAAACAACACCAGGCTCCAGAGCATCGAAGCTGTAAAACAATCAAATAGACAAACAAAATAGGGAAGACATTATAGTATTGTATAACATCAATTGGCCTTCCAAGTTTAGATAACAATTTTAACCTCATACAATGCAATGAAAATGATGTTCACCTGAAGTGCTGGTACTGCTTGATTTGTGGCAGTGGCCTGAAGTAAAGAGTCAGGTGTTGGTGCCAGGACTGTACCATCCTCCAGTCCAACCAGCTGTGGGATGTTGACCCCTGTCACAGTGCTGTCCTCCACAACAACAGAGATCTCTGACGAAGTGTTCACTCGGGTCTTTCTGAAGCGTCTGCTTGATGAGGCCGAATCACCAGTCCGGGGCAAACTTGTTGAGGACTGTGATCAGGAAGTGAAGGCCCAGACTGTTGTGGAGCTTGTGCATGGTCCGCCAGGCACAATACCAGAGCACAAACTTGTTCTTGTTTTGGCCACTGTAGTCATCCCAACTCCGTAGTTGGTGAAGAAATGGTGCATGTAGTTGATGACTGCGCTGCTGCCTTTGCTGGACGACATGTCTTCATCCATCAAGTAGTTGACTTGTTGTAGCATTCCTTCACAGCAGAAAACAAACAAGCCACACTTGTGTCCCCAGATCTGTGCCATGACACAATCCTGTCTTGGAGCTCTAAGGACAATCCCTTTCGACCTAGTGGCTTGGTTTTTGCTCTGACATGCACCGTCAACTGTGGGACTTATAACTAGCAAAGCAAATGGCTCTGAAATGTGAATAATATTACTACACAGATCATACACATAACGTTAGCTAGCGAGCCAAGAACATTTCCCAGGAAATAGACATATCTGATATTGGCAGAAAGATTACATTCTTGTTAATCTAACTGCACTGTCCAATTTACAGTAGCTATTACAGTGAAATAATTCCATGCTATTGTCTGAGTAGAGTGCACAGTTTTGAACATGAAAAGTTATTAAGAGAAATTAAAATGAATTGTCACACCCCTGTCTGTCTGTCACAGCTCAGTGAAATACATGTGCTTGCTTCCCATCTGTCTGTCTGTCTGTCTGTCTGTCTGTCTGTATTTGTGTAAATAAATACTTTCCAAATGCACTACCGACCGACCGACCGACCGACCGACCGACCGACCGACCGACCGACCGACCGACCGACCGACCGACCGACCGACCGACCGACCGACCGACCGACCGACCGACCGACCGACCGACCGACCGACCGACCGACCGACCGACCGACCGACCGACCGACCGACCGACCGACCGACCGACCGACCGACCGACCGACCGACCTTTAGACGTGATGCGACGCAAGAATTGTTTGAAGAAAGAGAGGTTAGCGCCGCACGGCCAGTGTGCTTGCTAATTCAAGAGGGAAAAAGTTCGTTCTGGATCCCAAACAAAGACTGTACTGGACAATGGACCCCTTTACAACATTCTGATGGAATATCAACAAAGATAAGGACCCAATTTGGGATGCTTTTTCATATATCTGTCGAACTGTGCTATGCTAGCGTTTGACTAGAATCAATGCTGCCGTGTGCTAGCCAATGTAGTAAGCTAATATAACGATATATTGTGCTTTCGCTGTAAAACACTTCAAAAATCGGAAATATTGGCTCTATTCACACGATCTTTGTCTTTCATTAGCTATCCACCATATATTTTTCTGAAATGTTTTACGATGTATAATTAGTAGTTGACGTTGGTGTCTGTATTTTCTCTGGCTACTCCCGTGCGATTTCAGACTGTAGCTATGATGGGAGCAGTAATGTAAAACTGATTTATAACTAAAATATGCACATTTTTTGAACAAAACATAGATTTATTGTGTAACATGTTAAAGGACTGTCATCTGAGGTAGTTTTTTCTAGGTTATTTAGGTTGGTTCTAGGTTAGTTAGGTTGGCTTGTGCATGCTACTTGCATCCTACTTGTGCTGTGAAAAATGTCTGTCCTCTTTTTTATTTGGTGGTGAGCTAACATAAATATATGTGGTGTTTTCTCTGTAAAACATTAAAAAAATCGGACATGTTGGCTGGATTGACAAGATGTTTATCTTTCAAATGCTGTATTGGACTTGTTAATGTGTGAAAGTTAAATATTTAAAAAAAATAGATTTTGAATTTCGCGCCCTGCACTTGAGCTGGATGTTGTCATAGGTGTACCGGCGTCGGGCTGCCCCCCTAACAGGCTAGACTATCTTACCTGTTTACATGGCTGGACGTTTCTCCCTCTCCTTCACTAATGCTATGGTTGCCTTTAGTTCGAAGACAGGTATTTTCTCCATCTCCTTAGCTATCATACTCTAATTCCACTAATTTCAAAACGTGATCCTCCAGAATGTGGAGAGCAACACATATGCAGTCCTACCACACAAATGATTACTTACACATACTGAAAAGCTCAAATAGACAGAAGCGTGGCAGACCAATCCGAACTCATCTCTCGGCATGTCCAGGACACTCATTATCTCAGCCAATCATTGCTGTCTTTTTCTGTGGCTAAACCATCTAGGCTCGTAGTTTAACATTTTTATTCATATTTACAGATGGCACACAAGTTTGTTGGTATGGCACATGAAAGTTCACATGTTCCAGAAGGCATTTCTTCCAAATAAGGCATTTTGATAAAAATAAAAAAACGTAAAAATTTCTCTCCTGTGAAGAAGTGACGTGCGAAATACAGTGGCCAGAAAAAGTATGTGAACCCTTTGGCATTACCTGGAATTCTGCACAAATTGGTCATCAAATTTGATCTGATCTTCATCTAAGTCACAAAAATAGACAAACATAGTGAGCTTAAACTAATAACATTGTATTTTTCTTGTCTGTATTGAATACATCATTTAAACATTCACAGTGTAGGTTGGAAACAGTAGGTGAACCCCTAGGCTAATGACTTCTCCAAAAGCTAATTGGAGTCAGGGGTCAGCTAACCTGGAGTCCAATCAAAGAGACGAGATTGGAGATGTTGGTTAGTGCTGCATTAGCCTATAAAAAACACTAACAAAATTTGAGTTTGCTATTAACAAGAAGCATTGCCTGATGTGAACCATGCCTCGAACAAAAGAGATCTCAGAAGACATAAGATTAAATAAAAATCTAATTTATTTACATAGCCCTTCTTACATCAGCTGATATCTCAAAGTGCTGTACAGAAACACAGCCTAAAACCCCAAACAGCAAGCAATGCAGGTGTAGAAGTACGGTGGCTAGGAAAAACTCCCTAGAAAGGCCCAAACCTAGGAAGAAACCTAGAGAGGAACCAGGCTATGAGGGGTGGCCAGTCCTCTTTTGGCTGTGCCGGGTGGAGATTATAACAGAACATGGCCAAGATGTTCAAATGTTCATAAATGACCAGCATGGTCAAATAATAATAATCACAGTAGTTGTCGAGGGTGCAACAGGTTAGCACCTCAGGAGTAAATGTCAGTTGGCTTTTCATAGCCGATCATTCAGAGTATCTCTACCGCTCCTGCTGTCTCTAGAGAGTTGAAAACAGCAGGTCTGGGACAGGTAGCACGTCCGGTGAACAGGTCAGGGTTCCATAGCCGCAGGCAGAACAGTTGGAACTGGAGCAGCAGCATGGCCAGGTGGACTGGGGACAGCAAGGAGTCATCATGCCAGGTGGTCCTGAGGCATGGTCCTAGGGCTCAGGTCCTCCGAGAGAGAGAAAGAAGGAAAGAGAGAAAGAGAGAATTAGAGAGAGCATACTTAAATTCACACAGGACACCGGATAAGACAGGAGAAGTACTCCAGATATAACAGACTGACCCTAGCCCCCCGACACATAAACTACTGCAGCATAAATACTGGAGGCTGAGACAGGAGGGGTCAGGAGACACTATGGCCCCATCCGATGATGCCCCCGGACAGGGCCAAACAGGCAGGATATAACCCCACCCACTTTGCCAAAGCACAGCCCCCACACCACTAGAGGGATATCTTCACCCACCAACTTACCATCCTGAGACAAGGCCGAGTATAGCCCACAAAGATCTCCGCCACGGCACTGCCCAAGGGAGGGCACCAACCCAGACAGGAAGATCAAGTCCGTGACTCAACCCACTCAAGTGACGCACCCCTCCTAGGGACGGCATGGAAGAGCACCAGTAAGCCAGTGACTCAGCCCCTGTAATAGGGTTAGAGGCAGAGAATCCCAGTGGAGAGAGGGGAACCAGCCAGTCAGAGACAGCAAGGGCGGTTCGTTGCTCCAGAGCCTTTCCATTCACCTTCACAATCCTGGGACAGACTACACTCAATCATATGACACACTGAAGTGATGAGTCTTCAGTAAAGACTTAAAGGTTGAGACCGAGTCTGCGTCTCTCACATGGGTAGGCAGACCATTC
The DNA here is from genome assembly GCF_029448725.1 of Salvelinus fontinalis. NCBI lineage: Eukaryota > Metazoa > Chordata > Actinopteri > Salmoniformes > Salmonidae > Salvelinus > Salvelinus fontinalis. The sequence continues at coordinate 9,051,433 of NC_074688.1, read as the reverse complement.
CATAAAAATGGAGCTCTATAGGAGAAAGCCCTGCCTCCAGTTGTGTTTGCTTAGAAATTCTAGGGACAATTAGGAGGCCTGCGTCTTGTGACCGTAGCGTACGTGTAGGTATGTACGGCAGGACCAAATCGGAAAGATAGGTAGGAGCAAGCCCATGTAATGCTTTGTAGGTTAGCAGTAAAACCTTGAAATCAGCCCTTGCCTTAACAGGAAGCCAGTGTAGGGAGGCTTTTTTGCTGTTGGTTCTAGTCAGGATTCTAGCAGCCTTATTTAGCACTAACTGAAGTTTATTTGGTGCTTTATCCGGGTAGCCGGAAAGTAGAGCATAGCAGTAGTTTAACCTAGAAGTAACAAAAGCATGGATACATTTTTCTGCATAATTTTTGGACTGAAAGTTTCTGATTTTTGCAATGTTACGTAGATGGAAAAAAGCTGTCCTTGAAACAGTCTAGATATGTTCGTCAAAAGAGAGATCAGGGTCCAGAGTAACGCCAAGGTCCTTCACAGTTTTATTTGAGACGACTGTACAACCATCAAGATTAATTGTCAGATTCAACAGAAGATCTCTTTGTTTCTTGGGACCTAGAACAAGTATTTCTGTTTTGTCCGAGTTTAAAAGTAGAACGTTTGCAGCCATCCACTTCCTTATGTCTGAAACACATGCTTCTAGCGAGGGAAATTTTGGGGCTTCACCATGTTTCATTGAAATGTACAACTGTATGTCATTGACATAGAAGGCATAGGAACTGCAATTTGAGTCCTAAGTCAATGGATACTGTAATGGCATTGAATAGAAAACTACAAAAACAAAAAAAATCCTGCTTCGTGAATGGATTTTTCTCAGGTTTTCGCCTGCCAAATCAGTTCTGTTATACTCACAGACACTATTTTAACAGTTTCTTTAACAGGACAATGATCCAAAACACAGACGTAAATAAAAAACAGAATGTTTTCAACAGAAGAAAATACGCCTTCTGGAGTGGCCCAGTCAGAGTCCTGACCTCAACCCGATTGAGATGTTGTGGCATGACCAAGAGATCAGTTCACACCAGACATCCCAAGAATATTGCTGATCTGAAACAGTTTTGTAAAGAGGAATGGTCAAAAATTCCTCCTGACCGTTGTGCAGGTCTGATCCGTAACAACAGAAAACGTTTGGTTGAGGTTATTGCTGCCAAACGAGGGTCAGCCAGTTATTAAATCCAAGGGTTCACATACTTTTTCCACCCTGCACTGTGAATGTTTACACGGTGTGTTCAATAAAGACATGAACAATTATAATTGTTTGTGTGTTTATTAGTTTAAGCAAACTGTGTTGGTCTATTGTTGTGACCTAGATGAAGAACAGATAACATTTTATGACCAATTTATGCAGATATCCAGATAATTCTAATGTGTTCACATACTTTTTCTTGCCACTGTATGCCTAGTTTTCTGACATGAGTCACAACATTTAGGCAACACTGTTACAGTAGTGGTAATAATACTGAACTGATCATTCTGCTTGGTCCCATTTCCAACAGGATCTCACGGTTTTACCAATTTGACTTCAGATTCTGACGTTTGTCCAAACGTCAAATTTAGAGGTTTCTCCAAAAATCACATTTCTACGGTTAAGTTTGGGTTAGGGTTATAACAGAAACAACTCCACGGTTAAGTTTGGGTTACGGTTACAACAGAAACAACTCCACAGTTAAGTTTGGGTTACGGTTACAACAGAAACAACTCCACAGTTAAGTTTGGGTTACGGTTATAACAGAAACAACTCCACAGTTAAGTTTGGGTTACGGTTACAACAGAAACAACTCCACAGTTAAGTTTGGTTTACGGTTACAACAGAAACAACTCCACGGTTAAGTTTGAGTTACGGTTACGGTTACAGCAGAAACAACTCCACGGTTAAGTTTGGGTTACGGTTACGGTTACAGCAGAAACAACTCCACAGTTAAGTTTGGGTTACGGTTACAACAGAAACAACTCCACGGTTAAGTTTGGGTTACGGTTACGGTTACAGCAGAAACAACTCCACGGTTAAGTTTGGGTTACGGTTACAGCAGAAACAACTCCACAGTTAAGTTTGGGTTACGGTTATAACAGAAACACCTCCACAGTTAAGTTTGGGTTACGGTTACGGTTACAGCAGAAACAACTCCACAGTTAAGTTTGGGTTACGGTTACGGTTACAGCAGAAACAACTCCACAGTTAAGTTTGGGTTACGGTTATAACAGAAACAACTCCACGGTTAAGTTTGGGTTACGGTTATAACAGAAACAACTCCACAGTTAAGTTTGGGTTACGGTTACAGCAGAAACAACTCCACGGTTAAGTTTGGGTTACGGTTACGGTTACAACAGAAACAACTCCACAGTTAAGTTTGGGTTACGGTTACGGTTACAGCAGAAACAACTCCACGGTTAAGTTTGGGTTAGGGTTAGAGCAGAAACAACTCCACAGTTAAGTTTGGGTTACGGTTATAACAGAAACAACTCCACGGTTAAGTTTGGGTTACGGTTACGGTTACAGCAGAAACAACTCCACGGTTAAGTTTGGGTTACGGTTATAACAGAAACAACTCCACAGTTAAGTTTGGGTTAGGGTTACAGCAGAAACAACTCCACGGTTAAGTTTGGGTTACGGTTATAACAGAAACAACTCCACAGTTAAGTTTGGGTTACGGTTACAGCAGAAACAACTCCACGGTTAAGTTTGGGTTACGGTTACGGTTACAACAGAAACAACTCCACAGTTAAGTTTGGGTTACGGTTACGGTTACAGCAGAAACAACTCCACGGTTAAGTTTGGGTTACGGTTACGGTTACAACAGAAACAACTCCACAGTTAAGTTTGGGTTACGGTTACGGTTATAACAGAAACAACTCCACGGTTAAGTTTGGGTTACGGTTACAACAGAAACAACTCCACAGTTAAGTTTGGGTTAGGGATACGGTTACAGCAGAAACAACTCCACAGTTAAGTTTGGGTTACGGTTACGGTTACAGCAGAAACAACTCCACGGTTAAGTTTGGGTTACGGTTATAACAGAAACAACTCCACAGTTAAGTTTGGGTTAGGGATACGGTTACAGCAGAAACAACTCCACAGTTAAGTTTGGGTTACGGTTACAGCAGAAACAACTCCACAGTTAAGTTTGGGTTACGGTTACGGTTACAGCAGAAACAACTCCACGGTTAAGTTTGGGTTACGGTTACGGTTACAGCAGAAACAACTCCACAGTTAAGTTTGGGTTACGGTTACGGTTACAGCAGAAAAAACTCCACAGTTAAGTTTGGGTTACTGTTACAACAGAAACAACTCCACGGTTAAGTTTGGGTTACGGTTACGGTTACAGCAGAAACAACTCCACAGTTAAGTTTGGGTTACGGTTACGGTTACAGCAGAAACAACTCCACAGTTAAGTTTGGGTTACGGTTACGGTTACAACAGAAACAACTCCACAGTTAAGTTTGGGTTACGGTTACGGTTACAGCAGAAACAACTCCACAGTTAAGTTTGGGTTACGGTTACAACAGAAACAACTCCACGGTTAAGTTTGGGTTACGGTTACGGTTACAGCAGAAACAACTCCACAGTTAAGTTTGGGTTACGGTTATAACAGAAACAACTCCACAGTTAAGTTTGGGTTACGGTTACAACAGAAACAACTCCACAGTTAAGTTTGGGTTACGGTTACGGTTACAGCAGAAACAACTCCACGGTTAAGTTTGGGTTACGGTTAAACAGAAACAACTCCACGGTTAAGTTTGGGTTACGGTTACGGTTACAGCAGAAACAACTCCACAGTTAAGTTTGGGTTACGGTTACGGTTACAGCAGAAACAACTCCACGGTTAAGTTTGGGTTACGGTTACGGTTACAACAGAAACAACTCCACAGTTAAGTTTGGGTTACGGTTACGGTTATAACAGAAACAACTCCACGGTTAAGTTTTGGTTACGGTTACGGTTACAACAGAAACAACTCCACAGTTAAGTTTGGGTTAGGGATACGGTTACAGCAGAAACAACTCCACAGTTAAGTTTGGGTTACGGTTACGGTTACAGCAGAAACAACTCCACGGTTAAGTTTGGGTTACGGTTATAACAGAAACAACTCCACAGTTAAGTTTGGGTTACGGTTACGGTTACAGCAGAAACAACTCCACGGTTAAGTTTGGGTTACGGTTACGGTTATAACAGAAACAACTCCACGGTTAAGTTTGGGTTACGGTTACGGTTACAGCAGAAACAACTCCACGGTTAAGTTTGGGTTACGGTTACGGTTACAGCAGAAACAACTCCACGGTTAAGTTTGGGTTACGGTTACAGCAGAAACAACTCCACGGTTAAGTTTGGGTTACGGTTACAACAGAAACAACTCCACGGTTAAGTTTGGGTTACGGTTATAACAGAAACACCTCCACAGTTAAGTTTGGGTTAGGGATACGGTTACAGCAGAAACAACTCCACAGTTAAGTTTGGGTTACGGTTACGGTTACAGCAGAAACAACTCCACGGTTAAGTTTGGGTTACGGTTACGGTTACAACAGAAACAACTCCACGGTTAAGTTTGGTTACGGTTACGGTTACAACAGAAACAACTCCACAGTTAAGTTTGGGTTACGGTTACGGTTACAGCAGAAACAACTCCACAGTTAAGTTTGGGTTACGGTTACAACAGAAACACCTCCACAGTTAAGTTTGGTTACGGTTACGGTTACAGCAGAAACAACTCCACAGTTAAGTTTGGGTTACGGTTAAGGTTACAGCAGAAACAACTGTTGTTTCCCTGGCTGTGTGAGTCTCTGTTCAGGACTGTTTCCCTGGCTGTGTGAGTCTCTGTTCAGGGCTGTTTCCCTGGCTGTGTGAGTCTCTGTTCAGGGCTGTTTCCCTGGCTGTGTGAGTCTCTGTTCAGGGCTGTTTCCCTGGCTGTGTGAGTCTCTGTTCAGGGCTGTTTCCCTGGCTGTGTGAGTCTCTGTTCAGGGCTGTTCCCTGGCTGTGTGAGTCTCTGTTCAGGGCTGTTCCCTGGCTGTGTGAGTCTCTGTTCAGAGCTGTTCCCTGGCTGTGTGAGTCTCTGTTCAGGGCTGTTTCCCTGGCTGTGTGAGTCTCTGTTCAGGGCTGTTCCCTGGCTGTGTGAGTCTCTGTTCAGGGCTGTTCCCTGGCTGTGTGAGTCTCTGTTCAGAGCTGTTCCCTGGCTGTGTGAGTCTCTGTTCAGGGCTGTTTCCCTGGCTGTGTGAGTCTCTGTTCAGGGCTGTTCCTCTGCTTCTCTGTTCAGGGCTTTTCCTCTGGTTCTCTGTTCATGGCTGTTGCTCTGGTTCTCTGTTCAGGGCTGTTTCTCTGGCTGTGTGGGACCAGCGTGAGAATCATTCACTTAATCTGTGTCCCAAATGGCACCCTATCCCTGTTTAGTGCACTAGAGGTCACAGGGCTCTGGTGAAAAGTAGTGCATTATATACGGAATATGGTGCCATTTTGGACTCACATTCTCCCTAGCTCTGTGATTACTATCACCATATGAACCATACGAACCTCAGAAGGCTGCTTCTGGTTCTACCCGGCTGTAGCGTGCACGTGAGCATGTACAAGTTTGTGCCTGTGTGAGAGTGTATAAGTCTGTGCGCATTAGTGTTTGTGTGTGTGTATATATGCGTGTGTGTGTGTGTGCGTGTGTGTGTGAGGGTGTGCATTGTTTAAACAGCTTGGCTCCATTTGTCATTCCTGTCACAGACGAGTTTGTTTTGTGTCCCTCTATGCCTGTCTGGCCTGTTTGCGTGTGTGTGTGTGTGTGTGTGTGTGTGTGTGTGTGTGTGTGTGTGTGTGTGTGTGTGTGTGTGTGTGTTCTGTTGATTATGTTATTTTCTCGGATAATCTCTGCTGACTCCTCCACACTAACAGGTTGTATGGGGGTGAGGGAAAGGGGTATGTGTGTTTGTGAGAGAGAGACATTTGGTGCTACTATTATTTGTCTGCATGTTATGTATCCTCCTGTCCTTCCTTATCTGCAAATTACCTACCACCCTTATCTACACCTCCTCCCCCTCCAACGCTCTCTCTCTCTGTCTCTCTCTGTGTCTCTGTGTCTCTGTCTGTCTGTCTGTCTGTCTCTGTCTGTCTGTCTGTCTCTGTCTGTCTGTCTGTCTGTCTCTGTCTGTCTGTCTGTCTCTGTCTGTCTCTGTCTGTCTGTCTGTCTGTCTCTTTCTGTGTCTGTCTGTCTGTCTGTCTGTGTCTGTCTCTGTCTGTCTGTCTGTCTGTCTGTCTGTCTGTCTGTCTGTCTCTTTCTGTGTCTGTCTGTCTGTCTGTCTGTCTCTTTCTGTCTGTCTGTCTGTCTGTCTGTCTGTCTGTCTGTCTGTCTGTCTGTCTGTCTGTCTGTTTCTGTGTCTCTTTGTCTCTTTGTCTCTTTGTCTCTGTGTCTCTGTGTCTCTGTCTGTCTCTGTCTGTCTCTGTCTGTCTGTCTGTCTCTGTCTGTCTCTGTCTGTCTCTGTCTCTGTCTCTGTCTGTCTCCTTACGTGCATTCCTCCAGCTGATTCTCAAGCTCTAGAAACTCTAAATGTCTGTGACACTGCAGCCTGTAGCAGATCAGGGTAATCTGACATTTTAACAGTTGTTTCCTAATTAGGGAAGGGTACAGGTTGTGGCAGTGTGTGTGTGTGTGTGTGTGTGTGTGTGTGTGTGTGTGTGTGTGTGTGTGGATGTTGTTGTGAAACGCTCTTTTGTGTGTCTAAATATGAGTTTCCCCCTGACTGGCTCTCAACTCTCACTGTTCTCATCCATCATTCCCTGACAGCACTCAGAAATACACACACACGCACGCACGCACACACACACAAAAACACACACCCTGTCATTTCACAGCGTGTGTAAGTGTAACGTGCTATGTAAAGTTTATATTACCCATATTTTTACTTTGTGAAACTGTGTGTGTGTTCCAACTCTGTCTGCGAGTGGGAGCAGTAATTACAAAGGATTTTTGTTGATGTCTTACTGCAGAGACCACCTCATTTGAGCTGTCAACAGACAAAACTAAAAATGTACTCTCTGAGTGGCATTCTCTCTTTTCTGTTATTAAGGAGGGAGGGAGGGAGGGGGGAGTAGGGAGAGAGTGAGTGAGTGTGAAAGAGAGACAGAGAGACAGAGGATATATGTAATAGTATAGCACTTCTGTCAGCAAAGCTCAAGCCCATCGGTTATTCTACATGTACCCCATTATCTATGGATTACACACACACACACACACACACACACACACACACACACACACACACACACACACACACACACACACACACACACACACACTATAGGGCCAGAAAAAGTCTCACGGTTGAGATGGTATGGACCGGTTTTAGCCCAAACCCACGCCCCATCTCTAGGGAGCAATGTGACTGGAGTCTTCCAGGACTGGTAACATCTGACTAATAACCATAGAATTGCACTCTCTTTGTCTCCCTGTACCTGCAGAGGGGCTCCAACGCCTGGAGGGTTGTGGTGGTGGGTTACTGGATACCACAGCATGACAGGGACATAAGGGCCCTATTATGTGTGTATTGCAGTGTCGTGTCTGTTTTTGGGCTGTGATCGGGGGAGTGACTGGGTTCATGATGGGCCAGAAGGGCTTGACTCTAGACCAGCTGGGACCAGAACTGTTGTGCTGTAGAACACCCTCCCAGCCTCGTCAACGGGGGATATAAGACATTATTCTCAGAACCACATGCAAAACACTCGAGGAACCAACACACACACACGTACACATGCACAATCACACACACAATTATGCGCGTACACACAATGGCTGATATCTTATTGGAGTAACCAACACACAGTCATGATGACATACTATTTTAGAATAGCCAGTTATACTATACAGTACACCATGCACCTGCTGATGGGAGTCTGGGACGGTATGACCTCTAACCTTTGACCTCTAACACAGAGCTATCTCTTTTCCTCTCAATGTTCTCTGTGCATTAGGTTGATGTTCTCTGCATCACAACGCCCTGAGCATGAGAAAATGTCACAGTGGCTGACCGGGGAGAGGGAAACACAAGCACACACACGCACAAGCACACACACAAACAGTGCAGCTGTGTGTGTGTGTGTGTGTGTGTCTGTGTCTGTGTCTGTGTCTGTGTCTGTGTGTGTGTGTGTGTGTGTGTGTGTGTGTGTGACAGATCAGATAGTCTCATTGAGTCCTGCTCTGAGGTTGTTCTCCTGTTTCTCACATTATGAGCCATTATTCCTCTCTCTTCTCTTCCTTTCATTATCCCTCCATCTCTCATCTCCTCCTTGTCTGCCTGGCTTTGTCCTTTCTCACGCTGCACATCCTTCCTCCCTCTCTCCTCCTCCCTCCCTCCCTCTGTCTCTCTCCTCCTCCCTCTCTCTCATACACCCTGTCTCTCCTCCCCCCTCTCTCTCCTCTTCCCCCCTCTCTCTCTTTTCCCTTCTCTCTCCTCCCTCGCTCCCCCCCTCTCTCATCCTCCCTCTTTCTCCTTCTAACTCTCCCTGTTACTCTCGCCCTCTTTCTGTCTCCATGTCTCTTTCTCGCTTCTTCTCTTTCTAACACACAGGAAGAGGCGTGAGGAGTGTAAGGTTCCTCTTCACAAATGTCAGAGACATCCTGACACTTGGAGCACACACACACACACACACACACACACACACATATTCCTCACTGTTAATGGTAAGGTGTGTTGAGGAGAACAGGATGGGTGAGGAGGAATGAGGGGTGAGCGGTGAGGAGGGAGGAGGGGCGAGGAGGGGTGATGAGGAGTGAGAGGTGAGGAGGAGGTGAGGAGGCGTGAGGGGGAGGGGGAGGAGGGTTGAGGAGGGGTGAGGGGTGAAGAGGGAGGCTGGAGGAGGAGAGGAGGGAGGAGGGGTGAGGAGGAGTGAGGGGTGAAGAGGGAGGAGGGGTGGGTGAGGGTGATGGCAGCAGGCGAACTGAGTGAGGTGGGGAACCACTTTCAGAACAAAGTGAGTGCTCTCTATTGAACTGACCCTTATCTCAACTAGCTCTCACAGTCTCTTATTATATCTATTTATTATCGAAATGTTATTAAAATAGAGGATCTAGATAATGTTTCTAACCTCGCTGGATTAATACCAAATCACGATAAATACACCATATTAAGTTTTGGATGGCAAGAAAATGCAACTTTTACATTACCTTGTAGTTTACCAATAAAATGGTCCGACGGTGAAGTGGACATGCTCAGTTTTCAAATCCCCCCAAAAATGATCTCACTACATTATGCTTGAATAGACAGTGGCCAAAATAGATGAGATTTTCCAAGCATGGAAAGGACAACACCTGTCTATTTGTGAAAAAAATCACCCTGATTAACTCTTTAGTCATATCCCAGTTGACCTATTTACTTATGGCCCTGCCTACATCTAACGACTTGTTTTCGAAATTATATGAGCAAAAAATATTCCACTTTATTTGGGATGGCAAGACAGAAATTAAACAGCCATATTTATATAATGAATATAATGTCACGATCGTGTGGAGGATTGACGGACCAAAACGCAGCAGTAGGAAAATAAGCCATATTCTTTTTAATGAATACGAAGGCAAAAACGAAACAAAAACACTTACACACTAACAAAACAAGAAAACGATCGTGAAGCTATGAACGAAGTGCACATACAGGCTACAAACGTATAACATAGACAATTACCCACATCACATGAAAGCCTATGGCTACCCTAAATATGGCTCCCAATCAGAGACAACAGAAATCAGCTGTCTCTAATTGGGAACTCATTCAGGCAACCATAGACTCTCCTAGACAACTAAACCAACATAGACAACGCTAGACACATGCACTCAACACAAACCCATACACTACACCCAACACCCCCTTTACCATATAACCACCCAAAACCTATAAAACACAAACATTCCCCATGTCACACCCTGACCTAACTAAAATAATTAGTATTATTTGTTTTCTTTATTATTTTAGTTAGGCCAGGGCGTGACATAACCCCCCTCTTAAGGTGCGAACTCAGGGCGCACCATTACACAGTCTAGGGGAGGGTCTGGGTGGGCTTCCTTCCACGGTGGCGGCTCCGGCACTGGTCGTGGTCCCCACCCCACCATAGTCACTAACCGCCTCCTTAGGTTCCTCCAAATGACCCCCCTCCACATTAACCCCACTGAATTAAGGGGCAGCTCCGGACTAAGGGGCAGCTCCGGACTAAGGGGCAGCTCCGGACTAAGGGGCAGCTCCGGACTAAGGGGCAGTACCAGGGTAAGGGGCAGCACCAGGATAAGGGAGAGCACCAGGATAAGGGGCAGCACCAGGATAAGGGGCAGCTCCGGACTGAGGAACGGCAGCTCCGGACTGAGGAACGGCAGCTCCGGACTGAGGGACTGCAGCTCCGGACTGAGGGACGGCCCATGGCTGGCTGACAGATCTGGCTGCTCATGGCTGGCTGACGGATCTGGCTGCTCATGGCTAGCTGACGGATCTGGCTGCTCATGGCTAGCTGACGGATCTGGCTGCTCATGGCTGGCTGACGGATCTGGCTGCTCATGGCTGGCGGACGGATCTGGCTGCTCATGGCTGGCTGACGGATCTGGCTGCTCATGGCTGGCTGACGGATCTGGCTGCTCATGGCTGGCTGACGGATCTGGCTGCTCATGGCTGGCTGACGGATCTGGCTGCTCATGGCTGGCTGACGGATCTGGCTGCTCATGGCTGGCTGACGGATCTGGCTGCTCATGGCTGGCTGACGGATCTGGCTGCTCATGGCTGGCTAACGGATCTGGCTGCTCATGGCTGGCTAACGGATCTGGCTGCTCATGGCTGGCTAACGGATCTGGCTGCTCATGGCTGGCTAACGGATCTGGCTGCTCATGGCTGGCTAACGGATCTGGCTGCTCATGGCTGGCTAACGGATCTGGCTGCTCATGGCTGGCTGGCGGCTCTGGCAGATCCTGTCTGGTTGGCGGCTCTGGCAGATCCTGTCTGGTTGGCGGCTCTGGCAGATCCTGTCTGGTTGGCGGCTCTGGCAGATCCTGTCTGGTTGGCGGCTCTGGCAGATCCTGTCTGGTTGGCGGCTCTGGCAGATCCTGTCTGGTTGGCGGCTCTGGCAGATCCTGTCTGGTTGGCGGCTCTGGCAGATCCTGTCTGACGAATGGCTCTTACGGCTCGGGACAGACGGGCGGCTCTGACGGCTCGGGACAGACGGGCGGCTCTGACGGCTCGGGGCAGACGGGCGGCTCTGACGGCTCGGGGCAGACGGGCGGCTCTGACGGCTCGGGGCAGACGGGCGGCTCTGACGGCCCGGGGCAGACGGGCGGCTCTGACGGCTCGGGTTAGACGGGCGGCTCTGACGGCTCGGGGCAGACGGGCGGCTCTGACGGCTCGGGGCAGACGGGCGGCTCTGACGGCTCGGGGCAGACGGGCGGCTCTGACGGCTCGGGGCAGACGGGCGGCTCTGACGGCTCGGGGCAGACGGGCGGCTCTGACGGCTCGGGGCAGACGGATGGCTCAGATGGCGCTGGGTAGACGGATGGCTCAGATGGCGCTGGGTAGACGGATGGCTCAGATGGCGCTGGGTAGACGGATGGCTCAGATGGCGCTGGGTAGACGGGCAGTTCAGGCATCGCTGTGCAGACGGCAGCCTCTGACCGGCTGAGGCGCACTGTAGGCCTGGTGCGTGGTGCCGGAACTGGTGGTACCGGGCTGGGGACACGCATCTCAGGGCTAGTGCGGGGAGAAGGAACAGGGCATACTGGACCCTGGGAGCGCACATTAGGCCTAGTGCGTGGTGCCGGAACTGGTGGTACCGGACTGGGGACACGCATCTCAGGGCTAGTGCGGGGAGCAGCAACAGGACGCACAGGACTCTGGGGACACACAGGAGGCTTGGTGCGTGGTTTATGCACTGGTGGTAAAGGGCTGGAGACACGCACCATAGGGCTAGTGCGTGGAGGAGGCACTGGTGGTACTGGGTAGGGGCGGGGAGGTGGCGCCGGAAATACCGGACCGTGCATGCGTACTGGCTCCCTTGAGCGCCGAGCCTGCCCAACCTTACCTGGTTGTATGCTCCCCGTCGCCTGACCAGTGCGGGGAGGTGGAATAACCCGCACCGGCCTATGTAGGCGAACCGGGGACACCATGCGTAAGGCTGGTGCCATGTACGCCGGCCCGAGGAGACGCACTGGTGACCAGATGCGTTGGGCCGGCTTCATGACATACGGCTCAACGCTCAGTCTAGCCCGGCCGATACGTGGAGCTGAAATGTACCGAACCGGGCTATGCACGTGTACAGGAGACACCGTGCGCTCTACTGCGTAACACGGTGTCTGCCCGTACTCTCGCTCTCCACGGTAAGTACAGGGAGTAGGCGCAGGTTTCCTACCTGACTTCGCCACACTCCCTTTAAGGCCCCCCCCAATAAATTTTTGGGTTGTACTCACGGGCTTCCAGCCTTGTCTCCGTGCTGCCTCCTCATATCGCCTCCTCTCGGCTTTAGCTGCCTCCAGCTCTTCACGAGGAAGGCGATATTCTCCCGGCTGTGCCCACGGCCCCTTACCATCCAGTATCTCCTCCCATGTCCAAGAATCCTGTGTAGGTGGGTCCTGTTGCCGCTTTACATGCCGCTTGGTCCTGTATTGGTGGGTAATTCTGTCACGATCGTGTGGAGGATTGACGGACCAAAACGCAGCAGTAGGAAAATAAGCCATATTCTTTTTAATGAATACGAAGGCAAAAACGAAACAAAAACACTTACACACTAACAAAACAAGAAAACGATCGTGAAGCTATGAACGAAGTGCACATACAGGCTACAAACGTATAACATAGACAATTACCCACATCACATGAAAGCCTATGGCTACCCTAAATATGGCTCCCAATCAGAGACAACAGAAATCAGCTGTCTCTAATTGGGAACTCATTCAGGCAACCATAGACTCTCCTAGACAACTAAACCAACATAGACAACGCTAGACACATGCACTCAACACAAACCCATACACTACACCCAACACCCCCTTTACCATATAACCACCCAAAACCTATAAAACACAAACATTCCCCATGTCACACCCTGACCTAACTAAAATAATAAAGAAAACAAATAATACTAAGGCCAGGGCGTGACATATGAATTCAGAGGGCATAAATGATGAAATATTTAAGCATTGGTCCTCTCACTAATGGCTTCTATCATACAAAAACTATACTTAAATCCTTACTGGCTCTCTAGCAGATTAGTAAGAATGGCCCCGTGTTCAAGAATGACCCTTTTCCCTTCATTCAGATTACAATTTCACTTTCTGTTGTATGAAAATGAAATAATCTCCAAAATATCGATATGTTTTAAACAAGCCATAGAAAGCTGTTTGCAATTTCAGTTTAATCCACCAGGAAAGACTGAGCAAATATTATGGTTAAACTCAAATATAAAAAAAACATTATTTGGAGAATTAAACGGTATAATCTCTGTAAATATCATAAATAGGACTGGTGGAGTTATGTCATACATGCAGTTGACAAAAATATATGGAAATGTCTGCTCTATCCAAAATTACAACCAACTGATTGAAGCATTACCGGAAAAAATGAAGAAAGGGAGGGGGAAAGGGAAGCAGGTAAGGAACTTGTCTGTCGGCCCTGCATTAAACACCAGAATTGTTTAAAGAAAATGGTGATGAAAAAAATGTGTACCAGTTTCATTTAAGGACCAAAGAATTTACAGCTGCGCCATATTGGTTGCAAAATAGTTGAGAGGAGATTGTCGATGTACAGATTCCATGGCACAGGGTTTATTAACCAATAAACAACGCACGACGGATTCAAAGCTTAGATTTTCAATTTAAAAAAAATTACAAAATTAGTGCAACCAATGAAATGTTATATATATATGGGGGATAGAACTATCTCAGCTCTGCAGATCACTTGTTTGGGTCCTGCGCATATGTAGCTTGTTTTCAGAAATTGCATGTTCTGAAATGTCAATTTACTTGGAGCTAACCCCGCAAATGACCCTGCTTGTAATAACCAACGCTGGAGTAGAGAAGCAGGTACGGGGAGTTGAACATTTAATGAGAAACATACATGGAACAATGCATGTTGTTCATTACTTTGAGACATGAAGGTCAGTCAATCCAGAACATTTCAAGAAGTTTGAAAGTTTCTTCAAGTGCAGTCGCAAAAACTATCAAGCGCTATGATGAAACTGGCTCTCATGAGGACCACCACAGGATAGAAGACCCAAAGTCACCTCTGCTTCAGCGGATAAGTTCCTTACAGTTACCAGCCTCAGAAATTGCAGCCCAAATAAATGCTTCACAGAGTTCAAGTAACAGACACATCTCAACATCAACTGTTCAGAGGAGATTGCGTGAATCGGGCCTTCATGGTTAAATAGCTGCAAAGAAACCACTACTTAAGGACACCAATATGAAGAAGAGACTTTATTGAGACAAGAAACACAAGCAATGGACATTGGGACAAGAAACACAAGCAATGGACATTGAAATGTTGAGATTTGTGGTTCCAACCGCCATTCCAACCGCCATGTATTTGAAAGATGCAGAGTAGGTGAATGGATGATCTCCGCATGTGTAGTTCCCACCATGAAGCATGGAGGAGGAGGTGTGATGGTGTGAGGGTGCTTTGCTGGTGACACTGTCTGTGATTTATTTAGAATTCAAGGCACACTTAACTAGCATGGCTACCACAGCATTCTGCAGCAATACGCCATCCCATATGGTTTGGGCTTAAAAACTATCATTTGTTTTTCAACAGGACAATGATCCAACACAACTCCAGGCTGTGTAAGGGCTATTTGACCAAGAAGGAGAGTGATGTAGTATTGCATCAGATGACCTCCGCAATCATCCAACCTCAACCCAATTGAGAGGGTTTGGGATGAGTGGGACAACAGAGTGAAGGAAAAGCAGCCAACAAGTGGGAACTCCTTCAAGACTGTTGGAGAAGCATTCCAGATGAAGCTGGTTGAGAGAATGCCAAGAGTGTGCAAAGCTGTCATCAAGGCAAAGGGTGGCAACTTTGAAGAATCTCAAATATAACATATATTTTGATTTGATTAACACTTTTTTGGTTACTCCACTATTCCATGTGTGTTGTTTCATAGTTTTGATGTCATTATTATTATTATACAATGTAGAAAATAGTAAAAATAAAGAAAAACCCTTGAATGAGTAGGTGTGTCCAAACTTTTTGCTGGTACTGTACTGTATATATACAGTATATATATGTAAAATAATACATATTTACAAAACTATATGGAGGATTGGAAATTATGAATATGTTGATAGAAGCCACAATCTATCTGCAGTATTAAAGCTGATTTACCCCTTAAAAAAATAAAGCTCTCACAGTCTCACGTCAGAATTAGACATTCATTCATGTTTCTCAAACGTCATATTTCAAAGTGTTTAAGTTTAAGTGTAGGCATTAACTCCCAATTGTTAAGGTTATAGTTAGGGTTAGACACTAATTCCACAATCTTAAGGTTAGGCATTAACTCTGAACGGTTAAGGTAAGGGTTAAGGTTTAGTCACGTCTAGTCCCGGACCCCACTCCTGCGCTCAACTTCGCCGGTTTACTAACCACCGGTCCACTAACCATCGGTCCTGGCAACCCATCATTTAGCTCACCTGGCAACCCTCATTACGGCCACCTGGACTTCATCACTACCCTGATTACTCCTCCTTTGTCTAGCACTCCCTAGCGTCACTCTTCAGGCAGTATTGGTTCTGTTTTCATGTCCAGACGCTTCTCTTGTTTTTGTATCGCGCTTGTTCATTATTATTAAACTCACCAAATGCACCTGCTTCCTGACTCCCAGCGTCTACGTTATAGGTTTGAAATAAAAAACACTCATCTAAAAAACAACTTTTAATTGCTGAATTTGAACTTGCAACTTTTGAAATCAGAGGCAGATGCATACGGCTATCCGCCATCCCCGTCCACAACGCCCTAGCAAAACTGAAACCTACCTGAAGATGACAGCGCTCACTGTTGCCCTATTGGCATGTTTCCACGTCATCTCCTGATGTCCTCAGACATGTATGGACGTCGAATACTGACTTGTATCATGGGTGACCTGGCCGCTTATCTAGCGACACACAGTTAAGGCCACAGCCGTGTCTGTGTGTGTTTGTGTGTGTGAGTCGAATAATTTTGAAATGTTTTATATGCACACAAACAGGCACACTGAGAAATACACACGTTGCATGTGTGTGCGTTTGAGTATGGGACAGGTCTGAGAGTGTGTGCATGTGTGTGTGTGTGTGTTTTAGTATGGGGCAGGTCTGAGAGTGTGTGCATGTGTGTGTGTGTGTTTGAGTATGGGCAGGTCTGAGAGTGTGTGCATGTGTGTGTGTGTGTGTTTTAGTATGGGGCAGGTCTGAGAGTGTGTGCATGTGTGTGTGTGTGAGTATGGGGCAGGTCTGAGAGTGTGTGCATGTGTGTGTGTGTGTGTGTGTGTTTTAGTATGGGGCAGGTCTGAGAGTGTGTGCATGTGTGTGTGTGTGTGTTTGAGTATGGGGCAGATCTGAGAGTGTGTGCATGTGTGTGTGTGTGAGTATGGGGCAGGTCTGAGAGTGTTTGCATGTGTGTGTGTGTGAGTATGGGGCAGGTCTGAGAGTGTGTGCATGTGTGTGTGTGTGTTTGAGTATGGGGCAGGTCTGAGAGTGTGTGCATGTGTATGTGTGCTCAGTGTGGCGGACTGGAGCAGGAATGTGGTCAGGAGTGCAGTTCAGAGGTGAAGAGTTTACAGGTAGAGTCAGACCAACAGTAGAGAAAGACAGGTGAACACACAGGGACAGCTGGGGTCAGGGACAGGGACAGGTACAGAGGCAGACAGGTGACACACAGGGACAGCTGGGGTCAGGGACAGGTACAGAGGCAGACAGGTGACACACAGGGACAGCTGGATACAGGTACAGGGACAGGTACAGAGGCAGACAGGTGACACACAGGGACAGCTGGGGTCAGGGACAGGGACAGGTACAGAGGCAGACAGGTGACACACAGGGACAGCTGGGGTTAGGGACAGGGACAGGTACAGAGGCAGACAGGTGACACACAGGGACAGCTGGATACAGGTACAGGGACAGGTACAGAGGCAGACAGGTGAACACAGGGACAGCTGAGGTCAGGGACAGGGACAGGTACAGAGGCAGACAGGTGACACACAGGGACAGCTGGGGTCAGGGACAGGGACAGGTACAGAGGCAGACAGGTGACACACAGGGACAGCTGGGGTCAGGGACAGGGACAGGTACAGAGGCAGACAGGTGACACACAGGGACAGCTGGGGTCAGGGACAGGGACAGGTACAGAGGCAGACTGGTGACACACAGGGACAGCTGGATACAGGTACAGGGACAGGTACAGAGGCAGACAGGTGACACACAGGGACAGCTGGATACAGGTACAGGGACAGGTACAGAGGCAGACAGGTGACACACAGGGACAGCTGGGGTCAGGGACAGGGACAGGTACAGAGGAAGACAGGTGAACACACGGGGACAGGTAAAGACACACGCATAGGGACGACATACACAGGGACACAAAGGGACAGCTGGGGACATGCACAGGGACAGCTGGGGACATGCACAGGGACAGACACAGGGACAGCTGGGGACATGCACAGGGACAGACACAGGGACAGCTGGGGACAGACACAGGGACAGCTGGGGACATACACAGGGACAGACAGGGACAGACACAGGGACAGACACAGGGACAGTCAGGTGAACACACAGGGACAGACACAGGGACAGTCAGGTGAACACACAGGGACAGACACAGGGACAGTCAGGTGAACACACAGGGACAGACACAGGGACAGACAGGGACAGACACAGGGACAGCTGGGGACAGACACAGGGACAGACACAGGGACAGCTGGGGACATGCACAGGGACAGACACAGGAACATGCAGACACAGACAGGTAGGGCAGATGACGTAATGTCTTCTGGTTCTGGCACTCGCTCTCTCTGTGTCTTTCTCTGATTCCCCGTCTGTAAAGAATGAGAGGTAGAAGGCATTAGAGAGATGGGGCCATATCCAGGGGTATTGTCCTGCCTGTCAGTCTGTAGACGAGGAGAACAAAGCCAGCGGAGAGCTGTGTCATATCACATGTCCCTAGAACCCCCTAACTCCCCCCTCTGTCCCCACCCCCTCCCTCTCCCTCTGTCTCCATCTCCTCCTTCCCCGCTCTCTCTCCCTCCTCTGTCCCCAAACCTTCTCTCTCCTGCCTTCCTTTCCCCTCGGGGGACACCTGAGAGACAGGTGGGGCAGGGACAGGAGCAGGTGGGAGACAGGGTGGGTTGAGAAGGGGAGGAAGGGGAGGAAGGGGGTTGTGGTTACCTGAAAGAGGATAGGAGGTCGCTGCGAGGCCAACACACAGCACACCTGTCCCCAGGGGAGAGAGAGAGAGAGAGAGAGGAAGGGAAGGGACAGAGTGACACCCCTGTCCCCCAGGCCGATAGAGGGAGAGAGGGAGGGAGAGATGAGTGGAGAGGAGAACAGGTAGGACAGCTGGTGTAACTGGAACCTCATTCAATTCAGCATAAATTCCCTGCTTCGGCTTCTCTCCATTTTCAGACATGAATTAATTTATATTTCATCTGAAAGCGTGTGTGTGTGTATGTGTGAGAATACATGCGCGTGAGTGTGTGTATGCACCGTGCAAGGGGAGTATGATCCAGTCTCCTCTCTAACCTGGTCTTCAGCAGTAGTGTGTAAAAGTCTTTGTGGGAGAATTTTCCTCTTTACAGCCCAGGGAACATTTGTTGCTTCCAGAAGCACTCCTATTAAACCATCTCTCTCTCTCTCTCTCTCTCTCTCTCTCTCTCTCTCTCTCTCTCTCTCTCTCTCTCTCTCTCTCTCTCTCTCTCTCTCTCTCTCTCTCTCTCTCTCTCTCTCTCTCTCTCTCTCTCTCTCTCTCTCTCTCTCTCTCTCTCTCTCTCTCTCTCTCTCTCGCCCTCTCTCTCGCCCTCTCTCTCGCCCTCTCTCGCCCTCTCTCTCTCTCTCTCTCTCGCCCTCTCTCTCTCGCCCTCATCTGTGTGGGTGTCCTCCCGGTGAACTGTGAAAGGGCTCCAGGGTGCGGTGCTGTTCACAGGAAGTTATCGGGTACAGGCAGAAAGAAGGAACATGGGTCTTAAACGTGATTGTTGGAAAATGCACATCCTGTCTCTGGTGACCCTGTCCAGAAACAATCACACAGGGCACTGCATGTTGATCCAAACTTTTTGGATCCGTAAAAGCAATATATATACTTTATTAACTATAGGGACTAGAGGATGGACCAGAGAGGGAGAGAGGAAGAGAGAGAGGGAGAGAGAGAGGAAGAGAGGGAGGGAGGGAGGGAGGGAGAGAGGGAGAGAGGAAGGGAGAGAGGACGAGAGAGGAAGGGAGAGAGGAAGGGAGAGAGGAAGGGAGAGAGGAATCGAGAGAGCGAGAGAGGAAGGGAGAGAGATTGGTTTGGCAATGTAAACGTGTTTTCCATGCTAATAAAGCCCTTTAATTGAATTGAGAGAGAGAGACAGAGAGAGTGAGGAGAGAGAGAGACAGAGAGAGTGAGGAGAGAGAGAGACAGAGAGAGTGAGGAGAGGGGGTGGGATATTTGGAACACCATTATGTTGCCTGATTTGCTTACCAATTTCACAGCCGACTTAACTGAAACATCCCTTCAGACGTTTGTGTGTGCACGTGCACGTGAGTGTGTGTGTGCAGGCGTGCACATAAGTGTGTGTGTTATTGTCTTGCAGAGCTGCATCTTGTCTTTCTCTCTATGAACAGAGAAGGCCTTTCTCATGCTAATCCTCGGAGCAGGGGCCTCTGTGTCTCTATTAGCAGGCCTGGATCAGAGGGATACCAGCCCCGGACTCCACTATTCTGGCCTTGTCAAACGCTGGCATTACATGTGTCTGATGAGAAAAGTATTTGGTTTTACACAGCGGTTGTGTCATTGTATGTATGTGTGTGTATACATGTGTGTGTGTCTATGTGCGTCTTTGTGTGTGCGTTCGTGTGTGCATTGTGGTAGTCAGTGTGTGTCAATGACTGGAAGAGACTGAATGGTATTTTTTGGGGGGGGGGGGGTATTTTATTAGGATCCCCATTAGGTGTTGCAAAAGCAACAGCTACTCTTCATGGGGTCCACACAAAACAGGAAACATGATATAATACAGAAGGACATAATACAGAACATCAATAGACAAGAACAGCTCAAAGAGTCAAACAGAGCAGAGATGGAATCCTACTACTTCACTCAGAGTGCATTTACACATGAATAACTAATCATTTGCTAATTAACTGATTATGGCAGTAGGCTGAGTATGGCATTGCTCATGTAAACACCTTACTCTGCTTATCTTAATTGGCGTCAGGTCATAATCGAAGTAAGCATAAGCCGATTAAAACACCTGGTTTTCTGAGCAATCTTTCAAATGATTAAGACATTAATTGGCGTTCCAGCGGTGTATTTGATTTGTGTATTCGCCAGCTCTGGGTAGCGGATTAATTTAGATAAACTCAAAGCATGCATCTTATAAATTGTTTTTATGTACAAACTTTATATGTCCGAACTCAGTCACTGTAGTAGAATGTTTATATTGATAGGAGATTTTCTACATTTATCAGAGTGACATCAGGTCTCCTGATCTCAGATGTGTTCATGTAAACAGGATTATTAGGGGAACATTTCTTCTTACAAAGCATGTAAACGTTTTAAACAAACTATCATATTAACCTGACTATCCACAATGATTACATTATTGTGTGCATGTGACCACTGTCTGGTTGGCTATGTTTATGTTGGTACAAGCTGAGCCATCAGTACACAGTCTCTCCCAGTCTTTCTCTCCCCATAATTCCACTCTACTCTGTCACCTCTTTCCCTCTGTCTTGTCTCTCTCCCCATCTCTCTCCCCACCTGTCTCTCTGTCTGTCCGTCCGTACATCTGTCTCCCTCTCTATCTCTGTCCCCTCTATATACTTGGAGTGTACATTAAGAACACCTTCCTAATATTGAGTTGCACCCCCCCCCCCCCCCACACTTTTGCCATCAGAGCAGTGTCAATTCGTCGGGGCATGAACTTTACAAGGTGTTGAAAGTGTTCCACAGGGATGCTGACCCATGTTGACTCCAATGCTTGTAACAGTTGTGTCAAGATGGCTAGATGTCCTTTGGCTAGTGGACCATTCTTAATACACATCGGAAACAGTTGAGCATGAAAAACCCAGCAGCGTTGCAGTTCTTGACACAAACCGGTGTGCCTGGCACCTACTACTATACCCCTTTCAAAGGCACTTCACTTTTGTCTTGCCCATTCACTCTCTGAACGGCACACATACACAAGTCTCAATTGTCTCATGGCTTAAAAGTCCTTCTTTAACCGGTCTCCTCCCCTTCATCTACACTGATTAAAGTGGATTTAACAGGTGACATCAATAAGGGATCATAGCTTTCACTTGGCTTCACCTAGTCGGTCTGGCATGGAAAGAGCATGTTCCTAATGTTTTGTCTACTCATTATATATACTGTACACTGTATATATAAATCCCTCCCTCCTATGGAAGCTCCAAGTCATTTTAGGCACCAATTTAGCTGCAGCTTTTACTCTTTTAAGACAGATCAGGTTCCTGTGCTATGGAACCGGAGACCTGCCTGAATCACAGTACTGAGTGTGTGTGAAGAGAGAGAAAGCGAGAGAGAGAGGAATAGGGAGAAGCTGGCAACAGAAAGCTAGAGACCAGTGGAGATGTGCAATAAGCAACTTTCTTACCTCTCCTTCTCGATCTTCCTCCTCATCCTCCTCATCCTCCTCTCCTTCTCTCTCTGTCTTTGTGTTGCATTACCCTGGCTATTGTCTCATGGAGTCTTTTGGTAGTCTTAAACAAATCTACTGTCTCATGGAGTCATTTTGTCGTCTTAAACAAATCTACTGTCTCATGGAGTCATTTTGTCATCTTAAACAAATCTACTGTCTCATGGAGTCTTTTGGTCGTCTTAAACAAATCTACTGTCTCATGGAGTCTTTTGGTCGTCTTAAACAAATCTACTGTCTCATGGAGTCATTTGGTAGTCTTTAACAAATCTACTGTCTCATGGAGTCTTTTGGTCGTCTAAAACAAATCTACTGTCTCATGGAGTCATTTTGTCGCCTTAAACAAATCTACTGTCTCATGGAGTCTTTTGGTCGTCTTAAACAAATCTACTGTCTCATGGAGTCTTTTGGTCGTCTTAAACAAATTTGCTATGAAACTAAAGTATACGACGTGTCAGATATCGAGTTCTAATGTAGTCCATTTTGAGTTTGCATCCCAATATTACACTTTATATACATCACAGAAGACTGAAATATAACACAACTGTTTGACATTCTGTAGAAACACCGGATTTTTGTAGTGTTCCACCCATGAGGCCAAAGAGGGCGCTTTTGGCCATTGACTGCAGGAAAGGGCAAACCACTATTAGTGTTTTAGATTGACCTCTGACTAAACACAGTTTAGTTTAGCTCTGTCACCTCCCCCTTCGCTCCACCCAGAAGAAGAGTCAATCTGTCGCTCTGTTTTACTTTTTCTCTTCCACAGAATGGACAGACAGAGAGCTTTCTCAGTGGATATGTGGTGGAATGCAGAGATTGGATTTGAAGAGCGGGAGGAGAGATGGTGAAGAGGGAGACATGGCGGAAAATGTGCTTTTATTTCATTTTAATTTAATCTTTATTTAACTAGGCAAGTCAGTTAAGAACAAATTATTATTTACAATGACGGCCTACCAAAAGGCAAAAAGGCCTCCTGCGGAGACGGGGGCCTGGGATTAAAAAACAGAAATAATAAATACAATATAAATATTGGACAAAACACACATTACAACAAGAGAGACACAATACTACATAAAGAGAGACCTAAGACAATAACATAACAAGGCAGCAAAACATGACAACACAGCATGGTAGCAACACAACATGACAACAACATGGTGGCAACACAACATGGTGGCAACACAACATGGTAGCAGCACAAAAACATGGTACAATGATGATTGGGCAAAGTCAACAGCACAAAGGTCAAGAAG
This sequence comes from Salvelinus fontinalis, assembly GCF_029448725.1. Lineage (NCBI taxonomy): Eukaryota > Metazoa > Chordata > Actinopteri > Salmoniformes > Salmonidae > Salvelinus > Salvelinus fontinalis. Next base: position 9,028,356 of record NC_074688.1, on the reverse strand, counting down.
GTAAAGACAACAATACATCACACAAAGCAGCCACAACTGTCAGTAAGAGTGTCCATGATTGAGTCTTTGAATGAAGAGACTGAGATAAAACTGTTCAGTTTGAGTGTTTGTTGCAGCTCGTTCCAGTCGCTAGCTGCAGCGAAATGAAAAGACGAGCGACCCAGGGATGTGTGTGCTTTGGGGACCTTTAACAGAATGTGACTGGCAGAACGGGTGTTGTATGTGGAGGATGAGGGCTGCAGTAGATATCTCAGATAGGGGGGAGTGAGGCCTAAGAGGGTTTAAAAAATAAGCATCAAACAGTGGGTCTTGCGACGGGTATACAGAGATGACCTGTTTACAGAGGACTATAGAGTGCAGTGATGTGTCCTATAATTTTTTTACATTTTTTTTATTTCACCTTTATTTAACCAGGTAGGCTAGTTGAGAACAAGTTCTCATTTGCAACTGCGACCTGGCCAAGATAAAGCATAGCAGTGTGAACAGACAACAACACATAGTTACACATGGAGTAAACAATAAACAAGTCCATAACATGGTAGAAAAAAGAGAATCTATATACAATGTGTGCAAAAGGCATGAGGTAGGCAATAAATCGAATAATTACAATTTAGCAGATTAACACTGGAGTGATAAATCATCAGATGATCATGTGCAAGAAGAGATACTGGTGTGCAAAAGAGCAGAAAAGTAAATAAATAAAAGCAGTATGGGGGTGAGGTAGGTAAATTGGGTGGTGTCACGTTCCTGACCTATTTCTGTTAATTTGTTATATGTGTTAGTTGGTCAGGACGTGAGTTTGGGTGGGCATTCTATGTTTTCTGTTTCTGTGTTGGTTTTGGGTTGCCTGGTATGGCTCTTAATTAGAGGAAGGTGTTTGGCGTTCCTCTAATTAAGAGTCATATTTAGGTAGGCGTTGTCACAGTGTTCGTTGTGGGTGATTGTCTTCCGTGTCTGTGTAATTGTTTGCACCATACGGGACTGTTACGGTTTGTTCGGTTTGTGTAGTCTAATTGTCCTATTTCGTGCGTTCTTCTTGTTTTGATGTAAGTTCGTCGTATAGGTCTGTCTACACCGTTTTGTTAGTTTATTCAAGTTCGTGTCTATGTTAAACGTTTGTAGCCTGTGTGTGCACATCGTTTATTTAGTTTCACGACCGTTTTCTTGTTTTGTTAAATAAATATGTGTTCAAACTTCGCTGCGCCTTGGTTCCCTCAATACTCCTCCTCTTCCGAAGATGAAGAGGAGCAGGATCGCCGTTACAGGTGGGTAGTTTACAGATGGACTATGTACAGCTGCAGCGATCGGTTAGCTATTCGGATAGCAGATTTTTAAAGTTGTTGAGGGAGATAAAAGTCTCCAACTTCAGAGATTTTTGCAATTCGTTCCAGTCGCAGGCAGCAGAGAACTGGAAGGAAAGGCGTCCAAATGAGGTTTTGGCTTTAGGGATGATCAGTGAGATACACCTGCTGGAGCGCGTGCTACGGGTGGGTGTAGCCATCGTGACCAGTGAACTGAGATAAGGCGGCACTTTACCTAGCATAGCCTTGTAGATGACCTGGAGCCAGTGGGTCTGACGACGAGCATGTAGCGAGGGCCAGCCGACTAGGGCATACAGGTCGCAGTGGTGGGTCGTATAAGGTGCTTTAGTAACAAAACGGATGGCACTGTGATAAACTGCATCCAGTTTGCTGAGTAGAGTATTAGAAGCTATTTTGTAGATGACATCGCCGAAGTCGAGGATCGGTAGGATAGTCAGTTTTACTAGGGTAAGTTTGGCGGCGTGAGTGAAGGAGGCTTTGTTGCGGAATAGAAAGCCGACTCTAGATTTGATTTTGGATTGGAGATGTTTGATATGAGTCTGGAAGGAGAGTTTGCAGTCTAGCCAGACACCTAGGTACTTATAGATGTCCACATATTCTAGGTTGGAACCGTCCAGGGTGGTGATGCTAGTCGGGCGTGCGGGTGCAGGCAGCGAACGGTTGAAAAGCATGCATTTGGTTTTACTAGAGTTTAAGAGCAGTTGGAGGCCACGGAAGGAGTGTTGTATGGCATTGAAGCTCGTTTGGAGGTTAGATAGCACAGTGTCCAGGGAAGGGCCGGAAGTATACAGAATAGTGTCGTCTGCGTAGAGGTGGATCAGGGAATCGCCCGCAGCAAGAGCAACATCATTGATGTATACAGAGAAAAGAGTCGGCCCGAGAATTGAACCCTGTGGTACCCCCATAGAGACTGCCAGAGGACCGGACAACATGCCCTCCGATTTGACACACTGAACTCTGTCTGCAAAGTAGTTGGTGAACCAGGCAAGGCAGTCATTAGAAAAACCGAGGCTACTGAGTCTGCCGATAAGAATATGGTGATCGACAGAGTCGAAAGCCTTGGCCAGGTCGATGAAGACGGCTGCACAGTAATGTCTTTTATCGATGGCGGATATGATATCGTTTAGTACCTTGAGCGTGGCTGAGGTGCACCCGTGACCGGCTAGGAAACCGGATTGCACAGCGGAGAAGGTACGGTGGGATTCGAGATGGTCAGTGATCTGTTTTGTTGACTTGGCTTTCGAAGACCTTAGCTAGGCAGGGCAGGATGGATATAGGTCTGTAACAGTTTGGGTCCAGGGTGTCTCCCCCTTTGAAGAGGGGGATGACCGCGGCAGCTTTCCAATCCTTGTGGATCTCAGATGATACGAAGGAGAGGTTGAACAGGCTGGTAATAAGGGGTGCGACAATGGCGGCGGACAGTTTCAGAAATAGGGGGTCCAGATTGTCAAGCCCAGCTGATTTGTATGGGTCCAGGTTTTCCAGCTCTTTCAGAACATCTGCTATCTGGATATGGGTAAAGGAGAAGCTGGGGAGGCTTGGGCGAGTAGCAGCGGGGGGGGGGGGGGGGGGGCGGGGCTGTTGGCCAAGGTTGGAGTCGCCAGGAGGAAGGCATGGCCAGCCATTGAGAAATGTTTGTTGAAGTTTTCGATTATCACGGACTTATCAGTGGTGACCGTGTTACCTAGCCTCAGTGCAGTGGGCAGCTGGGAGGAGGTGCTCTTGTTTTCCATGGACTTTACAGTATCCCAGAACTTTTTGGAGTTAGAGCTACAGGATGCAAATTTCTGCTTGAAAAAGCTGGCCTTTGCTTTCCTGACTGACTGCGTGTATTGGTTCCTGACTTCCCTGAACAGTTGCATATCGCGGGGGCTCTTCGATGCTATTGCAGTTCGCCACAGGATGTTTTTGTGCTGGTCGAGGGCAGTCAGGTCTGGAGTGAACCAAGGGCTATATCTGTTCTTGGTTCTGCATTTTTTGAACGGAGCATGCTTGTCTAATATGGTGAGGAAGTAACTTTTAAAGAATGACCAGGCATCCTCAACTGACGGGATGAGGTCAATATCCTTCCAGGGTACCCGGGCCAGGTCGATTAGAAAGGCCTGCTCGCAGAAGTGTTTTAGGGAGCGTTTGACAGTGATGAGGGGTGGTCGTTTGACCGTGGACCCGTGGCAGATACATGCAATGAGGCAGTGATCGCTGAGATCTTGATTGAAGACAGCAGAGGTGTATTTGGAGGGCAAGTTGGTCAGGATAATAAGGAGCATTGGTTGAAAATTGGATGGCCGAATGGTAAAGAACATCTAGCCGCTCGAAAGCACCCTTACCTTACCTAGGATGATCTTCTGAATCAGGGTTAGTTTGGCAGCTGGGCTGAAAGAGGAGCGAGTACAATAGAGGAAACCAAGTCTAGATTTAACTTTAGCCTGCAGCTTTGATATGTGCTGAGAGAAGGACAGTGCACTGTCTAGCCATACTCCCAAATACTTGTATGATGTGACTACCTCAAGCTCTAAACCCTCAGTGGTGGGAATAACACCGGTGGGAAGAGGGGCATTCTTCTAACCAAACCACATGACCTTTATTTTGGAAGTATTCAGAACAAGGTTAACTTCTTTCAGCTAGGGGGCAGAATTTTTATGTTTGGAAAAATAACGTTCCCAAGGTAAACAGACTATTTCTCAGGCTCAGATATTATAATATGCATATAATTGACAGATTAGGATAGAAAACACTCTAAAGTTTCCAAAACTGTCAAAATATTGTCTGTGAGTATAACGGAACTGATTTTGCAGGCAAAAACCTGAGGAACTCCAACCCCGAAGTGCATAAAAAAAAAGAAATCCCTGGTCCATTGCTTGCCCCTCCTCCATTTAAAGGGGTATCAGCCGGCTTCCTCAGGCTGTGACCAGGCTTTAGACATAGTTTCAATCTTTTATTTTTATCAAACGCGTCAGGTGTCCTTTGATTAGTGGCTCGACATTTTCTTTCTCTGTAGTATTGAACAGTTTACCGTCCGGTTGAAATATGATCGATTATGTATGTTAAAAACAACCTGAGGATTGATTATAAAAAACCTTTGACATATTTCTAAGAACGTTACGGATACTTTTTGGAATTTTCGTCTGCCCTTCAGGACCGGAACGAGCTTGTGGTTTTCTGAACATTACCCGCAAACCAAATGGCGGTTTTTGGTTATAAAACTAATTTTTATCAAACATAAAGAACATTTATTGTGTCACTGGGAGTCTCGTGAGTGCAAACATCTGAATATTATCAAAGGTAAGCGATTCATTTTATTGCTTTTCTGACTTTCGTGACCAAGCTAATTTAAGGCTAGCTGTTCTAGCAGTGATTGATACACTCACAAACGCTTGGATTGCTTTCGCTGTACAGCATATTTTCAAAATCTGACACAATAGGTAGATTATCACCCTCCCGGATCCGGGATCCTCCTCATCAGAAACGCTGACTAGCATTGCCTAGCCTAGCGCCACAGGGATATCATATAATATAATTTCATGAAATCACAAGTCCAATACAGCAAATGAAAGATAAACATCTTGAGAATCCAGCCAACATTTCCGATTTTTAAAATGTTTTACAGCGAAAACACAATATATATTTATGTTAGCTCACCACAATAGCCAAACACACAACGCCATTTTTTCACCGCAAACATAGCTTTCACAAAACCCACAAATAGAGATAAAATTAATCACTAACCTTTGAACAACTTCATCAGATGACAGTCTTATGACATCATGTTAAACAATTCATTTGTTTTGTTCGAAAATGTGCATATGTATAGCTACAAATCTGGGTTTTACAACGCAGCCATCGTCACAAATAAAACCAAAATGTCCGGAGAAATTTTTGACAGCGACGTAATCTAACAGAAAAACTCATCATAAACTTTGCTGAAAAATACATGTTGTACAGCAAATGAAAGATACACTGGTTCTTAACTTCTACTTCCTCCCAATCCCGGGTCCGGGAGCACCCCCACCAGTAAAAAAGCTGACTAGCATAGCCTAGCATAGCGTCACAAGTAAATAGTAGCATCTAAATATCATTAATGCAACCGCTGTGTTAGATTTAAAAAAATAACTTTAGTACAAAGCACAGCATGCAATAATCTGAGACAGCGCTCAGCCATTCTCCGCCATGTTGGAGTCAACATATTCCACAAAAATACGAAATAACATCATAAATATTCTCTTACCTTTGATGATCTTTCATTAGAATGCAGTGCAAGGAGTCCTAGTTCCACAATAAATCGTTGTTTTGTTTTAGAATGTCCATTTCTTCTGTCGAATTAGAAACTTTGGCTAGCATGGTGGAGCTCAAGTGTCCATCAACGTTTGGCGCATGGAACGAAAAATTCAAAAACTGATAATAAAAGTCGAATAAACTGGTCAAACTCAGTTGAGAATCCATCTTTAGTATGTTTTTCTCATATGTATCCAATAACGTCCCAGACGGAGCATTTATTCGTGTCTACCTAACGCATTGCAGACAAAGATATTGCGTTCCCAACTGCGTAGCAAAATACTGCCAATATGGCTGACCTGTCACTCCAAAAGCTCTCATTCGGTCCCACATCAGGCTAGACACCTCATTCAACATTCACAGCCTGTTGACATCTAGTGGAAGGCGTATGAAGTGCATACAGATCCATAAATACAAGGCAATTGAATAGGCAAGGCCTGTCACAGAGACCTATTTCAGAATTTTCACTTCCTGTTTGGAACTTTGCCTGCCAAATGAGTTCTGTTTTACTCACAGATATAATTCAAACAGTTTTAGTAACTTCAGAGTGTTTTCTATCCAATAGTAATAATAATATGCATATCATATGATCTAGAACAGAGTACGAGGCCGTTTAACTTCTTGCAACTATAGGGGGTGCTGTTCCGCATTAGCATATTTTGGTCTCCAAATTAAACGGCCTATTGCTCAATTCTTGATCGTACAATATGCATATCCTTACTAATATTGGATAGAAAACACTGTCTAGTTTCTAAAACCGTTTTAATTATGTCTGTGGGTGACCCAGAACTCCCTCTACAGCAAAAATCCTGACATGACTTGCGAAGGTCTGAGAATTATCCTCTGATCTGGGTTCAGTTTTAAAGCCTGTGTATATCCTATGGCTGGAATTGAACTGCACCCGCCTTCCCCTGGATGTCAGTAACCAATGAGAAGTGGAATAGTCTGTCTGCGTAGCTGTCCGAGGTTATAAAGCCGGATGGAACGAGAGTACCTTTCTTTGTCTCGTTCGTCATGGCGCCTGGCAAGAAGTCAGGATGAAATTTTGGAACGCTCAGTTATCGACCAGAGATGTATCCGTCTGTAATTTAATTAAATATAGGTGTTAGAAACATCATAACGATGTTATTTGAAACCGATTTATATCAGTTTATGCGAGTATAGTGCTATTTTTCTGAATTTCCTTTGTATCTAGTTTGAGGATTTGGACATGTGTGTGCGACATAGCTAATGGTAGCAGCTAGTTCCAAAGGTGAAGAGGACGTTTTACAACAAAGCAACTATTCTTTTGAAGAAAAGACACATTGCCCAAGATACTGATGGAAGCTCGTCCAAAAGTAGGAACTATTTATGAAGTTATTATGTATTTATGTGGAAAAATGTCATAGTGTTTGCGCGCCACTTTTGCAGGCACTGGTCTGGCTGCAACGCACACTATATGTCTAGTAACGTTAATTTTAAAAATCTAACATAGCGATTGCATTAAGAACTAATTTATCTTTCGATTGTTGTCCAACTTATATTTTTTAGTCAAGTTTATGAATAGTATTTTTATAAGAATAGGCGCTAATCCAAAATGGCGCCGGCCAGAATACATGCAATGTTTGTAGTGATTACATAGTATAACCACGATTTGTGCTGCTAAATATCCACATTTTCGAACAAAAGCTATATGCATTGTGTAATATGATGTTACAGGTCTGTCATCTGATGAAGTATATCAAGGTTAGTCAAATTATATATCTTTTGTTGGGTTGTTACGATCGCTAACATTTACAGCTGGTAAATGCGGTTGTGATTCTGGCTATTGTGGTACGCTCATATAATGCTATATTGTGTTTTCGCTGTAAAACACTTAGAAAATCTGAAATATTCTCTGGATTCACAAGATCTGTGTCTTTCGATTGCTGTAGGCTGTCTATTTTTCTGAAGTGTTTTAGGATGATTCTTTTGGTAATTGACGTCGGTCTCAGTAATTATTCCGGCTGCTTCCAACGCTATTTCAGATTGCAGCTACAATGTAGAACTGTGATTTCTACCTGAAATATGCACTTTTTTCTAACAAAAACTATCCTATACCATGAATATGTTATCAGACTGTCATCTGAAGAGTTTTTTTCTTGGTTAGTGGCTATCAATATCTTAGTTTAGCCGAATTGGTGATAGCACCTGAAGTAGTAAGAAACTGATGGAGTTAGAAAAGTGGTGTATTTTGCTAACGTGTTTAGCTAATAGATTTACATATTTTGTCTTCCCTGTAAAACATTTTAAAAATCTGAAATGGTGGCTTTATTCACAAGATCTGTATCTTTCATCTGATGTCTTGGACTTGTGATTTAATGATATTTAGATGCTACTATCTACTTGTGAAGCTATGCTAGCTATGCTAATCAGTGTGTGGGGGGGTGGGGGGGGATCCCGGATCCGGGTTTCAGAGGCAGTAGAAGTTAATTTGGGCACTATTTTTTCCCAAAGTGAAAACAGCACCCCCTATTAAGAAGAAGTTAACAACAAGCTAAGCTGTGTTTTGGTATATTTCACTTGTGATTCCATGATTATAAATATTTTGAGTATTATTTTTGAATTTGGCGCTCTGCAAATCAGCGGTTGTTTACGAAAATGATCCCGCTAAAGGGATCCGTGCGACAATATTAAGGGTAGAGAAAGCTTGTTGGACACTAAGAAAGCTTTGTTGTTGAGCATTTAATACAAACTTCAGGGAGGGGCCAACTGAGTATAAGGCTGTATCATCTGCATATACATGGATGAGAGATTTTCCTAATGCCTGAGCTACGTTGTTGATGAAAATTGAGAAGAGCGTGGGACCTAGCATTGAGCCTTGGGGTACTCCCTTGGTGACAGGCAGTGTCTGAAACAGCAGATTTTCTGAATTTATACACTGCACTCTTTGAGAGAGGTAGTTAGCAAACCAGGCCAAAGAGCCCTCAGAGACACCAATACTCCTTAGCCAGCGCACAAGAATGGAATGGTCTACCGTATCAAAAGCTTTGGCAAAGTCAATAAAAATAGCAGCACAATATTGCTTTGAATCAAGGGCAATGGTGACATCATTGAGGACCTTTAACGTTGCAGTGACACATCCATAACTTGAGTGGAAACCAGATTGCATACCCAAGAGAATACTACAGACATCAAGAAAGCCAGTCAGTTGATTATTGACAAGTTTTTCCAAAACTTTTGATAAACAGGGCAAAATAGAAATAGGCCTGTAACAGTTAGGATCAGCTTGATATCCCCCTTTAAATAAAGGACAAATCGTGACTGCCTTCCAAGCAATGGGAACCTCCCCAGAAAGAGAGACAGGTTAAAAAGGTTGGAGATAGGCTTTGCGATGATAAGGGCAGCAATCTTAAATAAAAAAGTGTCTAAACCATCTGACCCAGATGGTTTTTGGGGTCAAGTTTGAGGAGCTCCTTTAGCACCTCAGACTCAGGGAGAAACTTTGTAGTGGGTCAGGGGAAAAAGAGGGAGAAGCATTGTAGCGGGGAAGGGGAAAAAGAGGGAGAAGCATCGGGGATAGTCGCATTAGAAGGGGTGGGAGATAAGGAAATGTTGGACGGGCAAGGAAGCATGGCTGAGTCAAATAGGAATCCTGACTTAATGAAGTGGTGATTAAAGAGCAGAGCCATGTGTTTCTTGTCAGTAACAACCACATCATCAACATTAAGGGACATGGGCAGCTGTGAGGAGGAGGGTTTATTCTCCAGGTCTTAACCGTTTTCCAGAACTTCTTGGGGTTAGACCCACAGAGAGAGAAGTGCTATTTAACCTGTCTAGGATCAGCGTGGCGCTAGCGGCACTCCCCCCCCCCCCCCACTGAAAAACCAGTGCCGCGAAATTCAAAAAAAATATTTTTTTAAAATATTTAACTTTCACACATTAAAGTCCAATACAGCTAATGAAAGACACAGATCTTATGAATCCAGTCAACATTTCCGATTTTTAAAATGTTTTACAGGGAAGACACAATATGTAAAGATGTACATCTATTACCTAAAAAACACATTAGCATATTCCACCATCTTTTATTTGTCCACCAACACCAGTAGCCATCACCAATTCGGCTAAACTAAGATATTTATAGCCCCTAACCAACAAAAAAACTCATTAGATGACAGTCTGATAACATATTTATGGTATGGGATAGGTTTTGTTAGAAAAAAGTGCATATTTCAGGTATATGGCATAGTTTACAATTGCACCCACCATCACAAATGGACTAGAATAATTACAATGAGCAACGTGTTTACCTAACTACTAATCATCAAACATTTCGTAAAAATACACAGCATACACGAATCGAAAGACACAGATCCTGTGAATACAGACAATATTTCAGATTTTCTAAGTGTCTTACAGCGAAAACACAATAAATCGTTATATTAGCTTAGCACATAGCAATTAGCAGCCCAGCATTGATTCTAGCCAAAGTGAGCGATAAAAGTCAACATCGCCAAAAGATATTAATTTTTTCACTAACCTTCTCAGAATTCTTCCGATGACACTCCTGTAACATCACATTACAACATGCATATACAGTTTGATCGAAAATGTTTATATTTAGCCACCAAAATCATGGTTAGACAATGTGAAATGTAGACAAGCTGGTAAAGAAAACGTCCTTGCGCCACTTAGACAGTGATCTACTCTTATACATAAATACTCATAAACGTGACTAAAAAATATAGGGTGGACAGGGATTGATAGACAATTTAATTCTTAATACAATTGCGTTATTACATTTTTTAATTTATCCTTACTTTTCAATACAGTTTGCGCCAAGCGAAGCTACGTCAAAAAACATGGCGTCCTAAGCCACTAAAATGTTTCGACAGAAACACGATTTATCATAATAAAAATGTCCTACCTTGAGCTGTTCTTCCATCAGTATCTTGGGCAAAGGATCCTTTCTTGGGAGAAATCGTCTTTTGGTGGAAAGCTGTCCTCTTGCCATGTGGAAATGTCAACTACGTTCGGGATGAACTGAAAAGCGTGACCAACTTTTCACATCGTTGCAAAAATAAATGTCCCAAAATCGCACTAAACGGATATAAATTGCTATAAAACGCTTTAAATTAACTACTTTGTGATGTTTGTAACTCCTATAACGAGTGAAAAGATGACCGGAGAAATATAACAGGCTAAACTAACGCTTGGAACAGGAGAGGGTCGGTGTCTTCCACGCGCGTTACGCAGCAAGAAAAGACTTGCTAGCTAAAGGTTTTTTTCATTTGTAGGGCCTGTGAACGAGCAATCGAGCCCGTTGGAATCGTCATCACGTAAAGGCATCCAGGGGAAGACGTAAGAAGTGTCCGTATAGTCATAGCAACGACAGTGCCCGTTTAAATGACTTCAGAAAAGTGGCCAACGTTTCTCAAATCTGACTCCATGTCAGGGAAATTGCTGTAGAATGGGCTCTGTTCCACTTAGAGACAAAATTTCAACTCCTATAGAAACTATAGACTGTTTTCTATCCAATAATAATAATAATATGCATATTGTACGATCAAGGATTTTGTGGGAAGCCGTTTAAAAAATTAGCCACATTAGCATAAATAGTCTAAACAGCGCCCCCATCCCCAACAGGTTAAAGTAACTCACTTTGGCCTTCCGGATAGCATCAGTGCACTTATTTCTCAATTGCCTTAAAGATGCCAGTCAGCCTGAGTATGCATGTGCCGAGCCTTTCGCCAAATGCAATTCTTCAAATCAAATCAAACTTTTTTTGCCACTTGCGTCAAATACAACAAGTGTAGAATTTACCATGAAATGGTTATTACAAGCCCTAACTTCTTGCGAATATAGGGGGTGCTGTTTCGACTTAGCATAAATCGGTCTCCAGATTAAACTGCCTAGTACTCAATTCTTGCTCGTCCAATATGCATATTATTATTATTATTGGATAGAAAACACTCTCTAGTTTCTATAGCCGTTGGAATTATGTCTCTGAGTGAAACCGAACTCCTTCTACACCACTTTTCATGACAGGGAGTGAGATTTCAGAAATCTTGGCCCCTGTTCCCAGGTCAGTTGTAAGGTCCCTGTAAATGCTATGGAGAAACAAACACTGCCTACATCTTCCTCTAGATGTCAGTACGTGGTGACGCTTTGAATGGAGTCGATTGCGCAATCAGGGCCTGTATAAAACACCAATGACCGGAAGTAGCTTTCTTTTCCTGCCTGCGCCTGACGCACGATGGACATCGGACTTGCCTCCTTCCAAGCTGTTGTTTAGCCAGTAATATTTCTCCGGTCATGTTTTTACTCGTTATAGGTGTTAAAAACATCATAAGGTAGTTAATTTGAACCGTTTTATAGCAATTTATATCCGTTTAGGGCGATTTTATGGCATTTCTGTGTGATGCACTTTGAGGAGCTGGGCACTTTGAGTGCATGGTGAACGTTAGCGGCCATTTCGACGGGACAAGAGGACATCTTTCGACCAAAAGACGATTAGACCGGAGAAAGGATTCATTGCCCAAGATTCTGATGGAAGAACAGCTCATAGTAAGAACTATTTATGATGATAAATCGTGTTTCTGTCGAAAAATGTTAAACGCTTATGCCGCCATTTTGTTTGGTGTAGCTTTGTTTGGCGCAACCTGTATTGAAAAGTAAGGATAATTTAAAAAATGTAATTCAGCGATTGCATTAAGAACTAAATTGTCTATCAATCGCTGTCCACCCTGTATTTTTTAGTCAAGTTTATGAGTATTTATGTATAAGACTAGATCACTGTCTAATATGGCGCCCGACATTTTCTGACCAGCTTGGCTACTTTTCTCATTGTATAACCACGATTTTGGTGGCTAAATATGCAAATTTTCGAACAAACTCTATATGTATGTTGTAATATGATGTTACAGGAGTGTCATCTAAAGAATTCTGAGAAGGTTAGTGAAAAAATTAATACATTTTGGTGGTGATAATGCTATCGCTCTTTTTGCCGTGAATCAATGCTTGGGTAATGTTTGCACATGTGCTATGCTAATATAACGATTTATTGTGTTTTCGCTGTAAGACACTTAGAAAATCTGAAATATTGTCTGGATTCACAGGATCTGTGTCTTTCAATTAGTGTACGCTGTGAATTTTTAAGAAATGTTCTTTGATTAGTAATTAGGTAATACACGTTGCTCTCTGTATTTATTCTAGTCGAGTTGTGATGGTGGGTGCAATTGTAAACTATGATTTATACCTGAAATATGCACATTTTTCTAACAAAACCTATCCTATACAATAAATATGTTATCAGATTGTCATCTGATGAGGTTTTTTCTTGGTTAGTGGCTATCAATATCTTTATTTGGCCGAATTGGTGATAGCTACTGATGCAGTAAGAAAATGGTGGAGTAAGAAAATTGTTGTCTTTTGCTAACAGTGGTTAGCTAATAGATTTACATAGTGTCTTCCCTGTAAAACATTTTACAAATCAGAGATGATGGCTTGAATCACAAGATCTGTATCTTTTATTTCGTGTCTTGGACTTGTGATTTCATGAACATTTTATTTTATGATATCCCTGTAACTTTAGGCTAGGCTATGCTAGTCAGCTTTTGTGTTGGGGGGGATCCTGGATCCGGGTTAGGGAGGCGTTACAGGTTCGAACAGTGCAGTTCAAGAAGAAGAAAATATTTAGCAAGTAGAATAAAATAAAAAGTACTAATTAAAGTAACACAACTAGAATAACAATAACGAGGCTACATACAGGGGAACCGGTACCAAGTCAGTGTGGAGGTTATATACAGGGGGCACCGGTACTGAGTAAGTGTGGAGGTTATATACAGGGGGCACCGGTACTGAGTCAATGTGGAGGTTATATACAGGGGGCACCGGTACTGAGTCAGTGTGGAGGTTATATACAGGGGGCACCGGTACTGAGTCAGTGTGGAGGTTATATACAGAGGGCACCGGTACCGAGTCAGTGTGGAGGTTATATACAGGGGGCACCGGTACCGAGTCAGTGTGGAGGTTATATACAGGGGGCACCGGTACTGAGTCAGTGTGGAGGTTATATACAGGGGGCACCGGTACTGAGTCAGTGTGGAGGTTATATACAGAGGGCACCGGTACCGAGTCAGTGTGGAGGTTATATACAGAGGGCACCGGTACCGAGTCAGTGTGGAGGTTATATACAGAGGGCACCGGTACCGAGTCAGTGTGGAGGTTATATACAGGGGGCACCGGTACCGAGTCAGTGTGGAGGTTATATACAGGGGGCACCGGTACTGAGTCAGTGTGGAGGTTATATACAGAGGGCACCGGTACCGAGTCAGTGTGGAGGTTATATACAGGGGGCACCGGTACTGAGTCAGTGTGGAGGTTATATACAGGGGGCACCGGTACTGAGTCAGTGTGGAGGTTATATACAGGGGGCACCGGTACTGAGTCAGTGTGGAGGTTATATACAGAGGGCACCGGTACCGAGTCAGTGTGGAGGTTATATACAGAGGGCACCGGTACCGAGTCAGTGTGGAGGTTATATACAGAGGGCACCGGTACCGAGTCAGTGTGGAGGTTATATACAGGGGGCACCGGTACTGAGTCAGTGTGGAGGTTATATACAGGGGGCACCGGTACTGAGTCAGTGTAGAGGGTATATACAGGGGGCACCGGTACCGAGTCAGTGTAGAGGTTATATACAGGGGGCACCGGTACTGAGTCATTGCAGAGGTTATATACAGGGGGCACCGGTACCGAGTCAGTGTGGAGGTTATATACAGGGGGCACCGGTACCGAGTCAGTGTGGAGGTTATATACAGGGGGCACCGGTACTGAGTCAGTGTGGAGGTTATATACAGTGGGCACCGGTACTGATTCAGTGTGGAGGTTATGTAAAAGGGGTAACGGAACTGAGTCAGTGTGGAGGTTATATACAGGGGGCACCGGTACCAAGTCAGTGTGGAGGTTATATACAGGGGGCACCGGTACTGAGTCAGTGTGGAGGTTATATACAGGGGTCACCGGTACCGAGTTAGTGTGGAGGTTATATACAGGGTGCACCAGAACTGAGTCATTGTGGAGGTAATATATACAGGGGGCACCAGAACTGATTCAGTGTGGAGGTTATATACAGGGGGCACCAGTACCAAGTTAGTGTGGAGGTTACATACAGGGGGCACCGGTACCGAGTCAGTGTGGAGGTTATATACAGAGGGCACCGGTACCGAGTCAGTGTGGAGATTATATACAGGGGGCACCGGTACCGAGTCAGTGTGGAGTTTATATACAGGGGGTACCGGTACTGAGTCAGTGTGGAGGTTATATAAAAGGGGTAACTGAACTGAGTCAGTGTGGAGGTTATATACAGGGGGTACCGGTACCGAGTCAGTGTGGAGGTTAAATACAGGGGGCACCGGTACCGAGTCAGTGTGGAGGTTATATACAGGGGGTACCGGTACTGAGTCAGTGTGGAGGTTATATAAAAAGGGGTAACGGAACTGAGTCAGTGTTGAGGTTATATACAGTGGGCACCGGTACTGAGTCAGTGTGGAGGTTATATAAAAGGGGTAACTGAACTGAGTCAGTGTGGAGGTTATATACAGGGGGTACCGGTACCGAGTCAGTGTGGAGGTTATATACAGGGGGCACCGGTACCGAGTCAGTGTGGAGGTTATATACAGGGGGTACCGGTACTGAGTCAGTGTGGAGGTTATATAAAAGGGGTAACGGAACTGAGTCAGTGTGGAGGTTATATACAGGGGGCACCGGTACCGAGTCAGTGTGCAGGGGCACAGGCTAGTTGAGGTAATCTATACATGTAGGTGGGGCAAAGTGACTATGCATAGGTAACAAACAAACAGCGAGTAGCAGCATTGTACAAAGGCAATAATTATATTATGGGTAGCCATTTGATTAGGTGTTCAGGATTTTTTTTGTTGCATTGGTGTGTTCCTCAATGGCATCGGATGAATCCCAGAACATATTCCAGTCTGTGCTAGTAAAACGGTTCTATAGTGTAGCATCCGCGTCATCTGACCACTTCCATATTGAGCGACTCACTGGTTCATTCCTGCTTAAGTTTTTGCTTGTAAGCAGGAATCAGGAGGATATAATTGTGGGCAGATTTGCCAAATGGAGTGCGGGGGAGATTTATGTATGCAACACTGTGTGTCGAGTAAAAGTGGTGTAGGATTTTTTTTCCCCTGGTTGCACATGTGACATGCTGGTACTAGGAGCACCACTGCTGGGTGAGCATTTTCTTCTTTGCTCATGGCCTTATAGAGTTATTTGAGAGCGGTCTTAGTGCCAGCTTCGCTTTGTGTTAGTAATTAGACGGCTATGAATAATACAGACAAGAACTCTCTCGGTAGATATTGTGGTCGACAACTTATCATATGGTACTCTACCTCAGGTGAGCAATACCTCGAGACTTCTTTAATATTCGACATCACGCACCAGCTGTTATTGACAAAAAGACACACACCCTCACCCCTCGTCTTACCAGAGGTAGCGTCTCTGTTCTGCCGGTGCATGGAAAATCCCACCCGCTCTATATTGTCAGTTTCTTCGTTCAGCCACGTCTCTGTGAAACATAAGATGTCACAGTTTTTAATGTCCCGTTGGTAGAATCATTTTATTTTCTAATGATTACATGCTAGCAAGGAGAATGGAAGGCATTGGGAGTATACTCGCTTGCCTCCGGCTTCTCAGAAGGTCCCCGATCTGCGTCCCCTTTTCCAGCGTCTTATCTTCACGCAAAAGACGTGGATCTGGGCCTGTTGCAGTGAAAGCAAGACATCCTTCTCGTCAGATTCGTTTAAGGAAAAAGTTTCTTCCAGTCCGCGGTGAGTAATCGCTTTTCTGATGTCCAGAAGTTATTTTTGGTCTTAAGAGACGGTAGCAGCAACTTTATATACACAATATTTACTTAGAGAAAAAAAACCTGAAAACCCCCCCCCCCAGAATTGCACAATTGGTTGGGAGAATGTAAAACGTCAGCCATGGTCTTCGGCGCCATCTTTATAATTCTTGAGGTGGAGTAACTGCAAGATCATGGTCGAACCAGGGGCTGAACCTGTTTTTAATTCTCATTTTCCTTTTTGGGGCGTGTTTGTTAACAACACCACTGATAAAATCAAAAAAAGAAGGTCCAAGCGTCTTCGACAGAGGGAATGAAGCTGATTCTATACCATTTTACATTGTGAGAGAGACAGAGAGAGAATTTGTGTTCTTTAAAGTAACAAAGAGAGTCAGCAAAGTGTGTTCATTCAGAAGGGTGTGAGAGAGAAAGAGATTGCAACATCGTTCCCACTACATCGTTCTCTCTCCACACCTCTATCTCCATCTACACCTCTCTCTCCCTCTACACCTCTATCTCCCTCTACACCTCTATCTCCATCTACACCTCTCTCTCCCTCTACACCTCTATCTCTCTCTACACCTCTCTCTCTACATCTCTATCTCCTCACCTCTCTCTCCCTCTACACCTCTATCTCCCTCTACACCTCTATCTCCATCTACACCTCTCTCTCCATCTACACCTCTCTCTCTCTACACCTCTCTCTCTACATCTCTATCTCCTCACCTCTCTCTCCCTCTACACCTCTCTCTCCACACCTCTATCTCCATCTACACCTCTCTCTCTCTACACCTCTCTCTCTACATCTCTATCTCCTCACCTCTCTCTCCCTCTACACCTCTCTCTCTCTCCTCACCTCTCTCTCTCTCTACTCCTCTCTCTACATCTCTCTCTCCCTCTACACATCTCTCTCTCCTCACCTCTCTCTCCCTCTACACCTCTCTCTCTCTCCTCACCTCTCTCTCCCTCTACTCCTCTCTCTACATCTCTCTCTCCCTCTACACATCTCTCTCTCCTCACCTCTCTCTCCCTCTACACCTCTCTCTACATCTCTCTCTCCCTCTACACCTCTCTCTCTCTCCTCACCTCTCTCTCTCTCTACTCCTCTCTCTACATCTCTCTCTCCCTCTACACCTCTCTCTCTCCTCACCTCTCTCTCTCTCTACACCTCTCTCTCTCTCTACACCTCTCTCTCTCTCTACACCTCTCTCTCTCTCTACACCTCTCTCTCTCTCTACACCTCTCTCTCTCTCTACACCTCTCTCTCCCTCTACACCTCTCTCTCCCTCTACACCTCTCTCTCCCTC
Organism: Salvelinus fontinalis; assembly: GCF_029448725.1. NCBI lineage: Eukaryota > Metazoa > Chordata > Actinopteri > Salmoniformes > Salmonidae > Salvelinus > Salvelinus fontinalis. The sequence goes on along the minus strand of NC_074688.1, from coordinate 9,010,633 downwards.
TACACCTCTCTCTCCCTCTACACCTCTCTCTCCCTCTACACCTCTCTCTCTACACCGCTCTCTCTCTCTCTCTACACCTCTCTCTCTACATCTCTCTCTCCTCACCTCTCTCTCCCTCTACACCTCTCTCTCCCTCTACACCTCTCTCTCCCTCTACACCTCTCTCTCCCTCTACTCTCTCTACATCTCTCTCTCTCTCCTCACCTCTCTCTCCCTCTACACCTCTCTCTCTCTCTACACCTCTCTCTCTCTCTACACCTCTCTCTCTCTCTACACCTCTCTCTCTCTCTACACCTCTCTCTCTCTCTACACCTCTCTCTCTCTCTACACCTCTCTCTCTCTCTACACCTCTCTCTCTCTCTACACCTCTCTCTCTCTCTACACCACTCTCTCTCTCTACACCTCTCTCTCTCTCTACACCTCTCTCTCTCTCTACACCTCTCTCTCTCTCTACACCTCTCTCTCTCTCTACACCTCTCTCTCTCTCTCTCTACACCTCTCTCTCTCTCTCTCTACACCTCTCTCTCTCTCTACACCTCTCTCTCTCTCTACACCTCTCTCTCTCTCTACACCTCTCTCTCTCTCTACACCTCTCTCTCTCTACACCGCTCTCTCTCTCTCTCCACATCTCTCTCTCTCCACATCTCTCTCTCTCTCTACATCTCTCTCTCTCTCCTCACCTCTCTCTCCCTCTATACCTCTCTCTCTCCCTCTATACCTCTCTCTCTCTACACCTCTCTCTCTCTCTCCCTCCACCTCTCTCTCTCCCTCCACCTCTCTCTCTACACCTCTCTCTCTCTCTCTCCACATCTCTCTCTCTCTACATCTCTCTCTCTCTCCTCACCTCTCTCTCCCTCTATACCTCTCTCTCTCCCTCTATACCTCTCTCTCTCCCTCTATACCTCTCTCTCTCTACACCTCTCTCTCTCTACACCTCTCTCTCTCTCTCTCTCTCCACCTCTCTCTCTCCCTCCACCTCTCTCTCTCTACACCTCTCTCTCCCTCCACACCTCTCTCTCCCTCTACACTTCTCTTTCTCCCTCCACACCTCTCTCTCTACACCTCTCTCTCACTCCCCCTCCCCCCACCGCTCTCTATCTCCCTCTCCTCCTCTCTCTCTCCACCTCTCCCCCACCTCTACACCTCTCTCACCCTCTACACTTCTCTCTACATCTCTCCCTCCCTCCACCTCTCTCTATACTTCTCTCTCTCCCTCTACCTCTCTCTCTCCACACCTCTCACTCTTTCCCTCTACCTCTCTCTCTCCCCACCTCTCACTCTTCCCCTCCACCTCACTCTCGTTCCCTCCACCTCTCTCTCCCTCTCTCGCTCCACCAATCTCTCTTTCCCTCCACCTCTCTCTCTACATCTCTCCCTCCACCTCCACTGCTCTTTACCCCTCTCTCCATCCACCTATCTCTCTCCCTACACCTCTCTCTTTTTCCCTCCACCTCACTCTCTCTTTCTCTCCCTCCACCTCTCTCTCTCTCCCTCTACCTCTACCTCTCTCTCTCTTCCACCCTCCTCTCTCTGCCTACACCTCTCTCTCTCGCCCTCCCTTCACCTCTCTCACTCCCTCCACCTCTCTCTCTCACACATCTCATCTCAACCACCCTCCTACTCCCACACACACACAACTTCCCTCTCTCCAGACTCCAGCTCCCATGTCCCAATATCCAGGAATCCAGTGTGGGTCACCACCAGGATCTCAGTGTGGGTCACCACCAGGATCTCAGTGTGTGTCACCACCAGGATCTCAGTGTGTGCCACCACCAGGATCTCAGTGTGTGCCACCACCAGGATCTCAGTGTGGGTCACCACCAGGATCTCAGTGTGGGTCACCACCAGGATCTCAGTGTGGGTCACCACAAGGATCTCAGTGTGGGTCACCACAAGGATCTCAGTGTGGGTCACCACAAGGATCTCAGTGTGGATCACCACCAGGATCTCAGTGTGTGTCACCACCAGGATCTCAGTGTGGGTCACCACCAGGATCTCAGTGTGGGTTACCACAAGGATCTCAGTGTCGATCACCACAAGGATCTCAGTGTGGGTCACCACCAGGATCTCAGTGTGGATCACCACAAGGATCTCAGTGTGTGTCACCATCAGGATCTCAGTGTGGATCACCACCAGGATCTCAGTGTGTGTCACCACCAGGATCTCAGTGTGGGTCACCACCAGGATCTCAGTGTGGGTCACCACCAGGATCTCAGTGTGTGTCACCACCAGGATCTCAGTGCGTGTCACCATCAGGATCTCAGTGTGGATCACCACAAGGATCTCAGTGTGGATCACCACAAGGATCTCAGTGTGGGTCACCACCAGAATCTCAGTGTGGGTCACCACCAGGATCTGTGTGGATCACCACCAGGATCTCAGTGTGGATCACCACCAGGATCTCAGTGTGTGTCACCACAAGGATCTCAGTGTGGATCACCACCAGGATCTCAGTGTGTGTCACCACAAGGATCTCAGTGTGGGTCACCACCAGGATCTCAGTGTGGGTCACCACCAGGATCTGAGTGTGGATCACCACAAGGATCTCAGTGTGGATCAACAATCAGAAGTGAACAGTAGACAATCAGATGTGAACAGTAAACAATCAGAAGTGAACAGTAAACAATCAGAAGTGAACAGTAAACAATCAGAAGTGAACAGTAAACAATCAGACGTGAACAGTAAACAATCAGAAGTGAACAGTAAACAATCAGAAGGGAACAGTAAACAATCAGAAGGGAACAGTAAACAATCAGAAGTAAACAGTAAACAATACACTCACAAAAGTTTCAAAATAATAGAGACACTCAAATGTTGTATTATTGACTATGTACAGTGTAGTAGCTATGTGCAAATAGTTAAAGTATGAAAGGGAAAATAAATAGACAGATAAATATAGTTCGCATTTACAATGGTATTTATGCTTCACTGGTTGTGGCAACAGGTCAAAAATATGACTGCTGTGATGGCACACTGTGGTATTTCATATAATATGTGTGGGAGTCTATCAACATTGGATTTGTTGTCAAAGTCTTTGTGTGTCTGTATAATCTGAGGGAAATATGCTTCTCTAATATGGTCATACATTTGGCAGGAGGTTAGGAAGTGCAGCTCGGTTTCCATCTCATTTTGTGGGCAGTGGAGATAAAGCCTGTCTTCTCTCGAGATTAAGGTCTGCCTATGGCGACCTCTCTCAGCAGTAAGGCTATGCTCACTGAGTCTGTACATAGCCAAAGCTTTCATTCATTTTGGGTGAGTCACAGTGGTCAGGTATTCTGTTTAGGGCCAAATAGCATTCCAGTTCGCTTAGTTTTTTGGTTAGTTCTTAACAATGTGTCAAGTAATTATCTCTACACCGAAGATGTTTGTGCAGATTTCTGCATGCAGAGTCTCAATTTGGTGTTTGTCCCATTTTGCGAATTCTTGGTTGGTGAGCGGACCCCCGACCTCACAACTGTAGATGGCAATGGGTTCTACAACTGATTCAAGTGTTTTTAGCCAGATCCTAATTGGGATCTCAAATTTTATGTTCCTATTAACGGTGTAGAATGGCCTTCTTGCCTCGTCTCTCAGATCGTTCACAGTTTAGTAGAAGTTATCTGTGGTACTGAGGTTTAGGCTGTGGTAGGTATCACTTTTTGTGTGCTCTTGGGCAACGGTGTCTAGATGGAATTTCTATTTGTGGTCCTGGCGACTGGACCTTTTTTGGAACACCGTTATTTTTGTCTTACTGAGATTCACTGTCAGGACCCAGGTCTGACAGAATCTGTGCAGAAGTTCTAGGTGCTGCTGTAGGCCCTCCTTGGTTGGGTACAGATCTAGGTGCTGCTGTAGACCCTCCTTGGTTGGGGACAGATCTAGGTGCTGCTGTAGACCCTCCTTGGTTGGGGACAGATCTAGGTGCTGCTGTAGACCCTCCTTGGTTGGGGACAGATCTAGGTGCTGCTGTAGACCCTCCTTGGTTGGGGACAGATCTAGGTGCTGCTGTAGGCCCTCCTTGGTTGGGGACAGATCTAGGTGCTGCTGTAGGCCCTCCTTGGTTGGGGACAGATCTAGGTGCTGCTGTAGACCCTCCTTGGTTGGGTACAGATCTAGGTGCTGCTGTAGACCCTCCTTGGTTGGGGACAGATCTAGGTGCTGCTGTAGACCCTCCTTGGTTGGGGACAGATCTAGGTGCTGCTGTAGACCCTCCTTGGTTGGGGACAGATCTAGGTGCTGCTGTAGACCCTCCTTGGTTGGGGACAGATCTAGGTGCTGCTGTAGACCCTCCTTGGTTGGGGACAGATCTAGGTGCTGCTGTAGGCCCTCCTTGGTTGGGGACAGATCTAGGTGCTGCTGTAGGCCCTCCTTGGTTGGGGACAGATCTAGGTGCTGCTGTAGGCCCTCCTTGGTTGGGGACAGATCTAGGTCCTGCTGTAGTTCCTCCTTGGTTGGGGACAGAAGCACCAAATCATCAGCAACAGTAGACATTTGACTTCGGGCTAGTAGGGTGATGCCGGGTTCTACAGATTGACGAGGGCACTAGAACAATTTGTTGATATACACTACCGTTCAAAAGTTTGGGGTCACTGAGACATGTCCTTGTTTTTTAAGAAAATCACATTTTTGATCCATTAAAATGACATCTACTTGATCAGAAATAGAGTGTAGACATTGCTAATGTTGTAAATGCTAGGGGAGTTAGAGCCCTGTCTATGTTCATAGATAAAATGAGAACACCTCTCCAGCTGGGATGGAGTCCGTCACTCCTCAACAGGCCAGGATTGGTCCTGTTTGTGGGTGGGTCCCAGAAAGAGGGCCAATTATCTACAAATTATATCTTTTGGGAGGGGCAGAAAACTGATTTCAACCAGCGATTGAGTTGTGAGACTCTGCTGTAGAGCTCATGACTCCCCCTATCTGGGAGGGGGCCAGAGACAATTACTCGATGCCGACACATCTTTCTAGCTGATTTACACGCTGAAGCTATGTTGCGCTTGGTGACCTCTGACTGTTTCATCCTAACATCGTTGGTGCCGACGTGGATAACAATATCTCTATACTCTCTACACTCGCCAGTTTTAGCTTTAGCCAGCACCATCCGTTTTCAATGTCAGAGCTAATGGTGGGAGGCTTCGGCTTCTCAAACCTCGTAACGGGTGGAGTAGAGACCAGAGAAGGTTCGGCCTCTGACTCCGAATCGCTGCTTAATGTGGAGAACTGGTTGAAAGTTTCTGTCGGCTGAATGAGCAAACACCGGTTGAGCATTCCTTCAGCATTTCCTTCCAGAAGCCATGAGAAAGTTGTCCGGCTGCGGGGACCGTGCGATGGGATTTATACTACTATCTGTACTTACTGGTGGCAGAGACGCTGTTTCATCCTTTCCTACGCTGATATTACCCTTGCCTAATGATTGCGTCTGAAGCTGGGCTTGCAGCAGAACTATCCTCACCATAAGGCGATCGTTCTCCTCTGTATTACGAGTACAGCAAATGCAATTAGAAGGCATCATGTTAATGTTACTATTTAGCTTCGGCTGGTGAAGGTCCTGACGAACCTGTCTGAAGACAGAGCGGTAGGGTGTAGGGATGAAGACAGAGCGGTAGGGTGTAGGGATGAAGACAGAGCGGTAGGGATGAAGACAGAGCGGTAGGGATGAAGACAGAGCAGTAGGTTGTAGGGATGAAGACAGAGCGGTAGGGTGTAGGGATGAAGACAGAGCGGTAGGGTGTAGGGATGAAGACAGAGCGGTAGGGTGTAGGGATGAAGACAGAGCGGTAGGGTGTAGGGATGAAGACAGAGCGGTAGGGTGTAGGGATGAAGACAGAGCGGTAGGGTGTAGGGATGAAGACAGAGCGGTAGGGTGTAGGGATGAAGACAGAGCGGTAGGGTGTAGGGATGAAGACAGAGCGGTAGGGATGAAGACAGAGCGGTAGGGATGAAGACAGAGCGGTAGGGATGAAGACAGAGCGGTAGAGTGTAGGGATGAAGACAGAGCGGTAGGGTGTAGGGATGAAGACAGAGCGGTAGGGTGTAGGGATGAAGACAGAGCGGTAGGGATGAAGACAGAGCGGTAGGGATGAAGACAGAGCGGTAGGGTGTAGGGATGAAGACAGAGCGGTAGGGTGTAGGGATGAAGACAGAGCGGTAGGGTGTAGGGATGAAGACAGAGCGGTAGGGATGAAGACAGAGCGGTAGGGATGAAGACAGAGCGGTAGGGATGAAGACAGAGCGGTAGGGATGAAGACAGAGCGGTAGGGATGAAGACAGAGCGGTAGGGATGAAGACAGAGCGGTAGGGATGAAGACAGAGCGGTAGGGATGAAGACAGAGCGGTAGGGTGTAGGGATGAAGACAGAGCGGTAGGGTGTAGGGATGAAGACAGAGCGGCAGGGTGTAGGGATGAAGACAGAGCGGTAGGATGTAGGGATGAAGACAGAGCGGTAGGGTGTAGGGATGAAGACAGAGCGGTAGGGTGTAGGGATGAAGACAGAGCGGTAGGGATGAAGACAGAGCGGTAGGGTGTAGGGATGAAGACAGAGCGGTAGGGATGAAGACAGAGCGGTAGGGTGTAGGGATGAAGACAGAGCGGTAGGGTGTAGGGATGAAGACAGAGCGGTAGGGATGAAGACAGAGCGGTAGGGTGTAGGGATGAAGACAGAGCGGTAGGGTGTAGGGATGAAGACAGAGCGGTAGGGATGAAGACAGAGCGGTAGGGATGAAGACAGAGCGGTAGGGTGTAGGGATGAAGACAGAGCGGTAGGGTGTAGGGATGAAGACAGAGCGGTAGGGATGAAGACAGAGCGGTAGGATGAAGACAGAGCGGTAGGGTGTAGGGATGAAGACAGAGCGGTAGGGTGTAGGGATGAAGACAGAGCGGTAGGGTGTAGGGATGAAGACAGAGCGGTAGGGTGTAGGGATGAAGACAGAGCGGTAGGGTGTAGGGATGAAGACAGAGCGGTAGGGTGTAGGGATGAAGACAGAGCGGTAGGGTGTAGGGATGAAGACAGAGCGGTAGGGTGTAGGGATGAAGACAGAGCGGTAGGGTGTAGGGATGAAGACAGAGCGGTAGGGATGAAGACAGAGCGGTAGGGATGAAGACAGAGCGGTAGGGTGTAGGGATGAAGACAGAGCGGTAGGGATGAAGACAGAGCGGTAGGGTGTAGGGATGAAGACAGAGCGGTAGGGATGAAGACAGAGCGGTAGGGTGTAGGGATGAAGACAGAGCGGTAGGGTGTAGGGATGAAGACAGAGCGGTAGGGATGAAGACAGAGCGGTAGGGATGAAGACAGAGCGGTAGGGTGTAGGGATGAAGACAGAGCGGTAGGGTGTAGGGATGAAGACAGAGCGGTAGGGTGTAGGGATGAAGACAGAGCGGTAGGGTGTAGGGATGAAGACAGAGCGGTAGGGTGTAGGGATGAAGACAGAGCGGTAGGGATGAAGACAGAGCGGTAGGGTGTAGGGATGAAGACAGAGCGGTAGGGTGTAGGGATGAAGACAGAGCGGTAGGGTGTAGGGATGAAGACAGAGCGGTAGGGATGAAGACAGAGTGGTAGGATGTAGGGATGAAGACAGAGCGGTAGGGTGTAGGGATGAAGACAGAGCGGTAGGGTGTAGGGTGGGGGAGGGAGTCTGTCCTCTTTCATATAGTGACTGGGATATGGTGTGGGTGGGGGGGGTCGGTGTGTATGTGAGTGGGGGGGGTGAGGGTGGGGGAGGGAGGGAGTCTGTGTGTGGGGGGAGGTTTTTGATGTGTGTGGGGTGAAGGAGGGAGGGAGGGAGTCGTGTGTGTGTGTGTGGGAGGAGTCTGTGTGTGTAGGGTGGGGGAGGGAGGGAGTCTGTGTGTGGGGGGGATCGATTTCTGTGTGGGTTAGAGGAAGGAATCGATGTGTTGTGTGGGAGGGAGTCTAGGTTTTTTCTATGATGGGGAGAGGGAGTCAGTGCGTAGTGTGGGGAGGTTGTTGGTGAGTTTGGGGTGGGGGGTGGGGGAGGGAGTCGGTGTGTGTGTGGGTGTGTGGGGGGGTTCGGTGTGTGTGTGTGGGTCAGGGGGGTGAGTGTGTGTGTGTGTGTGTGTGTGTGTGTGTGTGTGTGTGTGTGTGTGTGTGTGTGTGTGTGTGTTTGGAGGGGGGGGTGAATTAGTGTTCCAATTATTTCGGCTTAGAATGATTAGACTGCTGGTGAGACTACAGGACTTTGATGTGGAGGAGGGAGACCAGGGGGAGCCAGAGGCTGAGAGTTTACACACACACACATACTCCTCACAGCAATTAATACAAGATAACGATAACCAGCACTCCACTGTTACCAGGACAACTAATCCTCAACCCCCACCATGGCGGAACAACCGGGGTGTCTCTGTTTTTTGGGGGATAGACACGGAGCGGTAGAATTACAGGGCAGGAGGTCGAGGGCGGGTGGGGGGTCGAAGTTCCTGAGCACCCCTGTAAAGGTCTCCTCTTTATCTCTTACAGAGGGAGGGAGGGAGGGAGGGAGGGAGGGAGGGAGGGAGGGAGGGAGGGAGGGAAAGAGAAAGGAATGAAAGAGACATAGAGATGGAGGTAAAGAGGAGGAAGGGATGGGGAAAGAGGAAGGAAAGTTATTGATGCTCATTGCATATGACAATACATTAACACTCCTTTCACACTGCAGCTAATATATCCATGTACCTCTCTCCATTTCTCTCTCCATCCCAGATCCTCCCACATACCCGCTCACCTTCCTACATGCTTACACAAGGATCGTAACTGCTCACCACAGGCAACACCATAAGTTAACAAAATAAACTTTACAATATTTTTGCTCTCCTTCTGGGCCCTCTCTCTTTTCTCTCTCCATCACTTTGCTGTCTCCCTCCCTTCCTGTGTGGAATGTTGGAGTACATTTCCACACACATGTTGTCGTGATAACAGTGGTCAGCCAGGTCTCTTGCCTCATTTTAGCCTGAGGGTTGGGACAGAGCTGGCCTAATGCTGTTACTATAGAACCATACTGGGACAGAGCTGATCTAATGCTGAAACCATAGAACCATACTGGGACAGAGCTAGCCTAATGCTGTTACCATAGAACCATACTGGGACAGAGCTGATCTAATGCTGAAACCATAGAACCATACTGGGACAGAGCTAGCCTAATGCTGTTACCATAGACAGAGCTGGCCTAATGCTGTTACCATAGACAGAGCAGATCTAATGCTGAAACCATAGAACCATACTGGGACAGAGCTGGCCTAATGCTGAAACCATTGAACCATACTGGGACAGAGCTAGCCTAATGCTGTTACCATAGAACCATACTGGGAAAGAGCTAGCCTAATGCTTTTACCATGGAACCATACTGGGACAGAGCTAGCCTAATGCTGTTACCATAGAACCATACTGGGACAGAGCTAGCCTAATGCTATAACCATAGACAGATGTAGCCTAATGCTGAAACCATAAAACCATACTGGGACAGAGCTAGCCTAATGCTGTTACCATAGACAGAGCAGATCTAATGCTGAAACCATAGAACCATACTGGGACAGAGCTGGCCTAATGCTGTTACCATAGACAGAGCAGATCTAATGCTGAAACCATAGAACCATACTGGGACAGAGCTGGCCTAATTTTGAAACCATAGAACCATACTGGGACAGAGCTAGCCTAATGCTGTTACCATAGAACCATACTGGGACAGAGCTGGCCTAATGCTGTTACCATAGAACCATACTGGGACAGAGCTAGCCTAATGATGTAATCATAGAACCATACTGGGACAGAGCTAGCCTAATGATGTAATCATAGAACCATACTGGGACAGAGCTAGCCTAATGATGTAATCATAGAACCATACTGGGACAGAGCTAGCCTAATGATGTAATCATAGAACCATACTGGGACAGAGCTAGCCTAATGATGTAACCATAGAACCATACTGGGACAGAGCTAGCCTAATGATGTTACCATAGAACCATACTGGGACAGAGATAGCCTAATGCTGTTACCATAGAACCATACTGGGACAGAGCTAGCCTAATGCTGTTACCATAGAACCATACTGGGACAGAGCTAGCCTAATGCTGTTACCATAGAACCATACTGGGACAGAGCTAACCTAATGCTGTTACCATAGAACCATACTGGGACAGAGCTAACCTAATGCTGTTACCATAGAACCATACTGGGACAGAGCTAGCCTAATGCTGTTACCATAGAACAATACTGGGACAGAGCTGGCCCAATGCTGTTACCATAGAACCATACTGGGACAGAGCTAGCCTAATGCTGTTACCATAGAACCATACTGGGACAGAGCTGGCCTAATGCTGAAACCATAGAACCATACTGGGACAGAGCTAGCCTAATGATGTTACCATAGAACCATACTGGGACAGAGCTGGCCTAATGCTGTTACCATAGAACCATACTGAGTTTATTTATTTTTATTACAGGGACAGTGCACATTAATCAACGTTTCAGTAAAAATGCCGGTTTTAGCCAGCCAGAATATTTTCTGGGACACAGCTAGCCTAATGTTCTAATGACAGAACCATACGGGGACAGAGCTAGTCTAATGCTGTAACCATAGAACCATACTGGGACAGAGCTAGCCTAATGCTGTAACCATAGAACCATACTGGGACAGAGCTAGCCTAATGCTGTAACCATAGAACCATACTTGGACAGAGCTAGCCTAATGATGTAACCATAGACAGAGCTAGCCTAATGATGTAACCATAGACAGAGCTAGCCTAATGATGTAACCATAGACAGAGCTAGCCTAATGATGTAACCATAGACAGAGCTAGCCTAATGCTGTTACCATAGACAGAGCTAGCCTAATGATGTAACCATAGACAGAACTAGCCTAATGATGTAACCATAGACAGAGCTAGCCTAATGATGTAACCATAGACAGAGAGAGCCTAATGATGTCACCCAAAACCCTGACAAACTTTTACAGACGCACAATCAAGAGCATCCTGTCGGGCTGTATCACAGCCTGCACCGCCCTCAACCGCAAGGCTCTCCAGAGGATTGTGCAGTTTGCACAACCCATCACCGGGGGCAAACTACCTGCCCTCCATGACACATACAGGACCCGATGTCACAGGAAAGCCAAAAAGATCATCAAGGACAACAACCACCCGAGCCACTGCCTGTTCACACTGCTGTCATCCAGAAGGCGAGGTCAGTACAGGTGCATCAAAGCGGGGACCGAGAGATTGAAAAACAGCTTCTATCTCAAGGCCATCAGACTGTTAAATAGCCATCACTAACTCAGTGAGGCTGCTGCCCACACTGAGACCCAATCACTGAACACTTTAATAAATTGATCACTAGTCACTTTAATAATGTTTACATATACAGTAATCCCTCGTTTATCGCGGGGGTTACGTTCCGAAAATGACCCGCGATAAGTGAAATCCGCGAAATAGAAAACTTTTTTTTTTTTTACAATTAGCAACTATTACATGTATACAAATACAGTGACTCACGTGTAGGCCGTTTCACTGCTCTTCAGACTGGGCCGCTGCATCCTGACTGCGCTCTGCAGTGTTCTCTTCTTCTGAAGCCCGCGGTGCAGGTGTGTTTGTTCGGGAGAAGAACATAGTGATAGGCAGCTGTTGTCGCTCTTTTTTCTTCTTTGCAAAAAGATCCTTGTACACCGACATGCCACCATCGATTACGTTGGAGAACTGTAATGAACGGCTCATCAAAGGGTCCCATTCCTCAGCTACTCGCTTAAGTTCAGTGGCCATTCGCACCATGGTTGCTAAGCGACCAAGCGTTAGTCCTTCCTCCTCATCTCTCGTGTCCTCTTCTCCCTCTTCTCTTTCATCGTCGCTTTGTGGCTTTGTCATTTCTGCCAGCTCTGCATCGACAAAATGATAGCACAATTCGTAGCATGTTTTGATACAAGAAGCGGGAGTGAGTTTTTAGCGAATCAGAATGCAGAGCACAATGCACCAAAAAAAAAAAAAAAATGCATTATGAAAATCCGCGAAATAGCGAATCCGCGATAAGTGAACCGCGAAGTGGCGAGGGATCACTGTATATATCTTACATTACTCATATCACATTTATATACTGTATTTTAAACCATCTACTGCACCTTGCCTATGCCGCTCGGCCATCGCTCATCCATATACTTATATTTACGTATTTTCATTCACATCTTTAGATTTGTGTGTATTAGGTAGTTGTTGGGGAATTACTTGTTAGATACTGCTGCACTGTTCGAACTAGAAGCAGAAGCATTTCGCTACACTCGCATTAACAACTGCTAACCATGTGTATGTGACCAATAAAATTTGATTTGATTTGACAGAGCTAGCCTCATGATGTAACCATAGACAGAGCTAGCCTAGCCTAATGTGTATAGATTGGACTGTCCCCTTAGGTAAAGGGGAGAGCCATTCTAGAGGATGGAGGAGGGAGGGTCGAGGTGGGTCTGGAGAGGGTGGAGGAGATAGGAGGGAGGGTCGAGGTAGGGTGGAGGAGGAAGGAACCGTGGAGGTAGGGTGGAGGAGGGAGAACGAAGGATGTAGGGTGGAGGAGGGAGGATAGTGGAGGAGGGAGGGTGGAGGAGGGAGGAGGGATGATAGAGGGTGGGGTGGGGTGGAGGAGGAGGCTGAAGGTACTGTAGATAGGGTGGAGATAGGTAGGGTGGAGGAGGAGGATGGATGGAGGTAGGGTGCAGGAGGAGGCTGAAGGTACTGTAGGTAGAGTGGAGGTAGGTAGGGTGGAGGAGGGAGGATGGAGGTAGAGTGGAGGATGAGGTGAGGTAATTTGGTACTAACAAGGAGTGAAGCAGGGATGAGGTCAGTGCTTAGTTCCAGTGGGCCTGTACAACATGGCCTGACTGTGTTTTTCCTCACTGTAAATTAATATGAACCAACGAGAGACGTTTTGGCATGGAAAGCTGTTCGCCTGTAATGAAAGATTAGCTTAGAACAATATTATATGATTCTGGAGTGGTTCCCTTTATGAGAAATGTGTTAACACATTCACTCTCTCCACTTCTTACCATCAACAGAATCAAAGAATTACTCTATGTCAACGAGTTTACCCAAAACTACAAATCACTGCTGCCATGACAATGATAATAACAGGAATAACATACATTAGAAATACCTTCTGTGTGTGTGTGTGTGTGTGTGTGTGTGTGTGTGTGTGTGTGTGTGTGTGTGTGTGTGTGTGTGTGTGTGTGTGTGTGTGTGTGTGTGTGTGTGTGTGTGTGTGTGTGTGTGTGTGTGTGTGTGTGTGTGTGTGTGTGAAATCAGGGTTTCACGCTATAATGTGGTGTGGAGGGGACATATTTTATGAAAGATGGATGGATAAACGAGAGGAAGGAGAGACGGAGCTATGGAAGGGTGAGGTGTGGATCCTGAGGACACCTTGCCAGAAGTGTGACTAACTTGAGTTAATCAGAACTATGTTAAGTTCATCAGGACTTGGTTAAGTTAATCAGGACTTAGCTAAGTTAATCAGGACTTAGCTAAGTTAATCAGGACTTAGTTAAGTTAATCAGGACGGAATCCGCTCACAAATAAAATCTGGCCTTGGAAGGAATGCACAATGTTACAAAGCTTTAGGTCACCTTTCCCCCTTTACTGCTGTCTAAACTCTCTGTCTAACCCCAGCCCAGCATTTACTGCTGTCTAAACCCAGCCCAGCGTTTACTGCTGTCTAAACCCAGCCCAGCGTTTACTGCTGTCTAAATCCAGCCCAGCGTTTACTGCTGTCTAAACTCTCTGTCTAAACCCAGCCCAGCGTTTACTGCTGTCTAAACTCTCTGTCTAACCCAGCCCAGCGTTTACTGCTGTCTAAACCCAGCCCAGCGTTTACTGCTGTCTAAACCCAGCCCAGCGTTTACTGCTGTCTAAACCCAGCCCAGCGTTTACTGCTGTCTAAACTCTCTGTCTAAACCCAGCCCAGCGTTTACTGCTGTCTAAACTCTCTGTCTAAACCCAGCCCAGCGTTTACTGCTGTCTAAACTCAGCCAAGCGTTTACTGCTGTCTAAACCCAGCCCAGCATTTACTGCTGTCTAAACCCTCTGTAGTGGCTTCCTTTCCTCTTTACCATAGCCACTGCCCAAGCCTGAAGCGGGGTTGTTTCGGACGCATACAGTCCACACTTAACGTTTCCAAACGGCCAAACATTCAATGAGATCCAGGGATATGGTGCAACAAAAAATGTTTATTCTTCTTATCTAACAAAAAGGTATTCTCCAATCAACTTAAAGCAGAGATTACTTGAAATGCAAATACATAATATAATATGACCTGTCTGTCTTTCTGTATGTATGTCTGTATGTCTATATGTCTATATGGTCAAAAAACTATACCGCTCCCGCATCTAGCAAGGACTCCCCCCCCCCGAAGGCCCAACTTCCTGCCTTTATACTAACACAATTAACACAGTACAATGAATGGGCAAGAGGGGGGGCCAAAAACTGAGTTACACTAATAACAAATGAATATATCTCAATCCGGTAAATAAATCATAAAGGTACGTACCTAATATTTCATCATATACATTAATATTTAATATATTTACACAAATGTACATGGAGCTCAGTATGTTCAGTCTTTTATACAAATATGCCCAAATCGGCTCTAACACCCTCTGTCTAAACCCAGCCCAGCATTTACTGCTGTCTAAACTCTCTGTCTAAACCCAGCCCAGCGTTTACTGCTGTCTAAACTCTCTGTCTAAACCCAGCCCAGCGTTTACTGCTGTCTAAACCCAGCCCAGCGTTTACTGCTGTCTAAACCCAGTCCAGCGTTTACTGCTGTCTAAACCCAGCCCAGCGTTTACTGCTGTCTAAACTCTCTGTCTAAACCCAGCCCAGTGTTTACTGCTGTCTAAACTCTCTGTCTAAACCCAGCCCAGCGTTTACTGCTGTCTAAACTCAGCCCAGTGTTTACTGCTGTCTAAACCCAGCCCAGCGTTTACTGCTGTCTAAACCCTCTGTCTAAACCCAGCCCAGCGTTTACTGCTGTCTAAACCCAGCCCAGCGTTTACTGCTGTCTAAACCCTCTGTCTAAACCCAGCCCAGCGTTTACTGCTGTCTAAACCCAGCCCAGCGTTTACTGCTGTCTAAACCCAGCCCAGCGTTTACTGCTGTCTAAACTCTCTGTCTAAACCCAGCCCAGCGTTTACTGCTGTCTAAACTCTCTGTCTAAACCCAGCCCAGCGTTTACTGCTGTCTAAACCCAGCCCAGCGTTTACTGCTGTCTAAACCCAGCCCAGCGTTTACTGCTGTCTAAACCCAGCCCAGCGTTTACTGCTGTCTAAACCCAGCCCAACGTTTACTGCTGTCTAAACCCAGCCCAGCGTTTACTGCTGTCTAAACCCTCTGTCTAAACCCAGCCCAGCGTTTACTGCTGTCTAAACCCTCTGTCTAAACCCAGCCCAGCGTTTACTGCTGTCTAAACTCAGCCCAGCGTTTACTGCTGTCTAAACCCTCTGTCTAAACCCAGCCCAGCGTTTACTGCTGTCTAAACCCAGCCCAGCGTTTACTGCTGTCTAAACCCAGCCCAGCGTTTACTGCTGTCTAAACCCAGCCCAGCGTTTACTGCTGTCTAAACCCTCTGTCTAAACCCAGCCCAGCGTTTACTGCTGTCTAAACTCTCTGTCTAAACCCAGCCCAGCGTTTACTGCTGTCTAAACTCTCTGTCTAAACCCAGCCCAGCGTTTACTGCTGTCTAAACTCAGCCCAGCGTTTACTGCTGTCTAAACCCAGCCCAGCGTTTACTGCTGTCTAAACCCTCTGTCTAAACCCAGCCCAGCGTTTACTGCTGTCTAAACCCAGCCCAGCGTTTACTGCTGTCTAAACTCAGCCCAGCGTTTACTGCTGTCTAAACTCAGCCCAGCGTTTACTGCTGTCTAAACCCAGCCCAGCGTTTACTGCTGTCTAAACCCAGCCCAGCGTTTACTGCTGTCTAAACCCAGCCCAGCGTTTACTGCTGTCTAAACTCTCTGTCTAAACCCAGCCCAGCGTTTACTGCTGTCTAAACCCAGCCCAGCGTTTACTGCTGTCTAAACCCAGTCCAGCGTTTACTGCTGTCTAAACCCAGCCCAGCGTTTACTGCTGTCTAAACTCTCTGTCTAAACCCAGCCCAGTGTTTACTGCTGTCTAAACTCTCTGTCTAAACCCAGCCCAGCGTTTACTGCTGTCTAAACTCAGCCCAGTGTTTACTGCTGTCTAAACCCAGCCCAGCGTTTACTGCTGTCTAAACCCTCTGTCTAAACCCAGCCCAGCGTTTACTGCTGTCTAAACCCAGCCCAGCGTTTACTGCTGTCTAAACCCTCTGTCTAAACCCAGCCCAGCGTTTACTGCTGTCTAAACCCAGCCCAGCGTTTACTGCTGTCTAAACCCAGCCCAGCGTTTACTGCTGTCTAAACTCTCTGTCTAAACCCAGCCCAGCGTTTACTGCTGTCTAAACTCTCTGTCTAAACCCAGCCCAGCGTTTACTGCTGTCTAAACCCAGCCCAGCGTTTACTGCTGTCTAAACCCAGCCCAGCGTTTACTGCTGTCTAAACCCAGCCCAGCGTTTACTGCTGTCTAAACCCAGCCCAACGTTTACTGCTGTCTAAACCCAGCCCAGCGTTTACTGCTGTCTAAACCCTCTGTCTAAACCCAGCCCAGCGTTTACTGCTGTCTAAACCCTCTGTCTAAACCCAGCCCAGTGTTTACTGCTGTCTAAACTCAGCCCAGCGTTTACTGCTGTCTAAACCCTCTGTCTAAACCCAGCCCAGCGTTTACTGCTGTCTAAACCCAGCCCAGCGTTTACTGCTGTCTAAACCCAGCCCAGCGTTTACTGCTGTCTAAACCCAGCCCAGCGTTTACTGCTGTCTAAACCCTCTGTCTAAACCCAGCCCAGCGTTTACTGCTGTCTAAACTCTCTGTCTAAACCCAGCCCAGCGTTTACTGCTGTCTAAACTCTCTGTCTAAACCCAGCCCAGCGTTTACTGCTGTCTAAACTCAGCCCAGCGTTTACTGCTGTCTAAACCCAGCCCAGCGTTTACTGCTGTCTAAACCCTCTGTCTAAACCCAGCCCAGCGTTTACTGCTATCTAAACCCAGCCCAGCGTTTACTGCTGTCTAAACTCAGCCCAGCGTTTACTGCTGTCTAAACTCAGCCCAGCGTTTACTGCTGTCTAAACCCAGCCCAGCGTTTACTGCTGTCTAAACCCAGCCCAGCGTTTACTGCTGTCTAAACCCAGCCCAGCGTTTACTGCTGTCTAAACTCTCTGTCTAAACCCAGCCCAGCGTTTACTGCTGTCTAAACCCAGCCCAGCGTTTACTGCTGTCTAAACTCTCTGTCTAAACCCAGCCCAGCGTTTACTGCTGTCTAAACTCTCTGTCTAAACCCAGCCCAGCGTTTACTGCTGTCTAAACTCTCTGTCTAAACCCAGCCCAGCGTTTACTGCTGTCTAAACTCAGTAGCAGTCGTCAGGTGAACCTAAGACTGGGTACAGCAGAGTATTACGCTTTCACTGTAGTGCTTTTCATCTGTTTTTTGTTGTTAGACTTGGTAAATAGCATGTTTAGCACTGACTAAATGTTTAGTAGGTTTTAGCTAGATGCAATGAACACATTGAATGAAGATGGTACAGAGATGCAAGCTGTTACTTCTGACTATTGGAACCCTCAGAAGCTCTGACCATGATGAAAAACAGAGACAGACAGAGGAGAAAGAGAATGGTGGTGGGGGATAAAAAGAGTGGTTAAAAGTTGTCTCTTCTGATGCCATAGGAAGACATCAGTGTCACTATGGTGTGAGTGTGTGTGTTGGGGATATTTCTAGGCACTTGATTGACTGAGCAGAGGGCCTCACCTTGGGAAAGGTGTCTCAGGGTTCTGTAACCAGATACGCTTTTAACAGGGAGGAGCACTGGGGGAGTAGGGTGGAAGGGCGAGATGAGGAGGGAGGAGGGAGGGGGGAGAGAAGGGGAGTCACTTCCCACCTGCCAGTCTCGACCCCCCCCCTCCTCTTTCCCCTCCTCCCCCCTCCCTTTGTCCCCAAGGCCACCAAGGAGCCTGGGTTTGGCAGTTTATCATTTATCTGTCATGTGGAGAGAGTGAGAATGGGGGAGAGAAAGTATGAAAGTGGGAGCGAAGGAAGTGGGGTTAAAGATTTAGAGTCAGAGGGAGGTTCTCCCTGGTTCTCATGGTCTAGAGAATGAGGTGCTTGTCCTCACGTGTGTGTGTGTGTGTGTGTGTGTGTGTGTGTGTGTGTGTGTGTGTGTGTGTGTGTGTGTGTGTGTGTGTGTGTGTGTGTGTGTGTGTGTGTGTGTGTGAGAGTGTGTGTGTGTGTGTGTGCATGGGCGTCACTTTAGAGTCCCCCAGAGCACTGAGACCAAAGACCAACACAGTGACACCTATTATCCCCCTGTAATACGAACCACCACGCCTGAGAGGGGGAGACGGAGGAGGCAGGGGAAGGAGGGGAGACAGGGGAGACAGAGGGCGGGACAGGGGGGACGGGGGAGCAGGTGGAGACAAGGGGAGACAGGGGCGGGACGGGGGGAATGGGGGGAACAGGTGGAGACGGGGTGGACGGGGGGAACAGGGGGAGACAGGGGAGGAGGGGAGACAGGGGGAGATGGGGGAAGACGGGGCGGGACGGAGGGACGGGGGGAACAGGGGGAGACAGGGGAGGAGGGGAGACAGGGGGAGATGGGGGAAGACGGGGCGGGACGGAGGGACGGGGGGAACAGAGGGAGACGGGGAGACAGGGGGCGGGACGAGTAGGAGGAGACAGCCAATCCCTCCCAGCAAACCAAAATTGAGTAGGTGTAGACAGTGACAGGGGCTTTTGGACAAGCAAAGGGGGGGGCATGGACTAGCAGGTGGGGCGTGGGAAGTGACTCACAAGGTGGGGGGGGTTGTGAGTGGGGAGAGACAGGGGGTTGTGAGTAGTTAGGGACAAGGGGTTGTGAGTGGGGAGAGACAAGGGGTTGTGAGTAGTTAGGGACAAGGGGTTGTGAGTGGGGGGGTTGGGAGTGGGTTTGTGACAGGGGTTTGTGAGTAGTTAGGGACAAGGGGTTGTGAGTGGGGGGGGCTGTGAGTGGGTAGTGACAGGGGGTTGTGAGTGGGGGGGCTGTGAGTGGGTAGTGACAGGGGGTTGTGAGTGGGAGAGACTCCACAGAACTTCACTCCCAGATCTCATCTCTATCTCTCTTCACATTATCTTCCTCTTCACTCCTAGTACTATGGAACACTGATGATAATACAGACTACAGTAACAAAAGCTCCATGGAAGTCTGTCTGTGTGCCCCACACTGGTCAAACAGTTGGGACAGTTGCATGTGTGTGCATCCGTGTGTGTGTGTGTGTGTAGTCCCACGAACAGCATAGTGAGGTTTCCTCGTAGGCCTCACTACTTGTGCTGCCAAAATTCACGCTGGATTCTGAAATATAATGTGTGTGTGTGTGTGTGTGTGTGTGTGTGTGTGTGTGTGTGTGTGTGTGTGTGTGTGTGTGTGTGTGTGTGTGTGTGTGTGTGTGTGTGTGTGTGTGAAACTGAAATGTAGCAGATCTCTGGGCTAGGCCAGCTGTTTTCCTTGGCCATGCTTCTGAGGCCCTGACACACATTTTAAAGAGTCTGGGGGGCAGGAGGGGGGAATGGGGAGAGCAGCAGGCTGGAGGTGGGATGGGGAGAGCAGTGGGCTGGAGGGGGGAATGGGGAGAGCAGTGGGCTGGAGGGGAGAATGGGGAGAGCAGCAGGCTGGAGTTGGGAATTGGGGAGAGCAGCGGGCTGGAGGGGGGATGGGGAGAGCAGTGGGCTGGAGGGGGGATGGGGAGAGCAGTGGGCTGGAGGGGGGATGGGGAGAGCAGTGGGCTGGAGGGGGGATGGGGAGAGCAGTGGGCTGGAGGGGGGATGGGGAGAGCAGTGGGCTGGAGGGGAGAATGGGGAGAGCAGTGGGCTGGAGGGGAGAATGGGGGAGAGCAGCAGGCTGGAGTTGGGAATTGGGGAGAACAGTGGGCTGTAGGGAGAATGGGGAGAGCAGTGGGCTGGAGGTGGGAATGGGGGAGAGCAGTGGGCTGGAGGGGGGATGGGGAGAGCAGTGGGCTGTAGGGGAGAATGGGGAGAGCAGTGGGCTGGAGGGGGGATGGGGAGAGCAGTGGGCTGGAGGGGAGAATGGGGAGAGCAGTGGGCTGGAGGGGAGAATGGGGAGAGCAGTGGGCTGGAGGGGGGATGGGGAGAGCAGTGGGCTGGAGGGGGGATGGGGAGAGTAGTGGGCTGGAGGGCAAATGGGGGAGAGCAGTGGGCTGGAGGGGAGAATGGGGGAGAGCAGCAGGCTGGAGTTGGGAATTGGGGAGAACATCTGGCTGGAGGGGAGATTTGGGAGAGCAGTGGGCTGGAGGTGGGAATGGGGGAGAGCAGTGGGCTGGAGGGCAAATGGGGGAGAGCAGTGGGCTGAGGGGGGCATGGGGGAGAGCAGTGGGCTGTAGGGAGAATGGGGAGAGCAGTGGGCTGTAGGGAGAATGGGGAGAGCAGTGGGCTGTAGGGAGAATGGGGAGAGCAGTGGGCTGTAGGGAGAATGGGGAGAGCAGTGGGCTGTAGGGAGAATGGGGGAGAGCAGTGGGCTGAGGGGGGCATGGGGGAGAGCAGTGGGCTGTAGGGAGAATGGGGAGAGCAGTGGGCTGTAGGGAGAATGGGGAGAGCAGTGGGCTGTAGGGAGAATGGGGAGAGCAGTGGGCTGTAGGGGAAAATGGGAGAAATGTGGGCTGGAGGGTGTTGGGTGTGAGGGGGTGTGTGACGGGGGGAGCTAGACCCCATCTCAGGTTTCCAGAGCCGGCCAACCATGACAGAGGAGCCATGGGGAAAGGGGGTTAGGAGTTGAAGGAGGGGTGTGTGTGTGTTTCAAAGTTCTGCATCGGAGCCAATCGGTGTGTGTATGTGTGGAACCTTCTCTGACCCCTGTCTGGTTGAGAGATGGTTTCTATCAAGGTAATAACGTGTTTCACACTAAACAGGGAAAGCCGGAGACAGGGGATGTGTGTGAGGGAGGGAGGCTTTATGGAGGGAGAGGGAGCAACAGAACAGTTTGATACGAGTCACTTAACCTCCTCTACTGAGCTGCTTTACAGTAACTCTGGAATGGTCTTAGTGTACAAGAATGCCATTTATTGTAGGTTTAGCGTTAGACCTAATGTATAGAATGATATGTGTGTTTTGGCATTCTAGAACGTGATTTAGCATATAGCCTAAGAATGTGCCTTGCCTTCTAGAATTGCATTTTAGTCATTTACCAGACGCTACAGTCCAGAGCGACTTACAGGAGCAATTAGGGTTAAGTGCCTTGCTCAAGGGCACATCGACAGATTTGTTTCACCTAGTTGGCTCGCAGATCTGAACCAGCTTCTTCAATCAAATTTTACTGGTCTTGACATGAGCACTCATGACTATTTATGAATCTTCTGGGTTATGTGTTTTATGCATAAACACTGATGAATTACAATACACTCCTCTCATCAACATCACCAGTTTTCTTTGGACTAAATGTTTACAGAGGAAGTTAAGTCCGTAACTAAGAAAACAGAGAAGAGAATAAGACTGTAGCTTGTTGGGCTGCTGGACTGGTTCCAGTGACTTTCCCCTTCTGTGTTGTTGTTCAGGCTGAGGCAGACTGGACTGGACCGGTCTAAGGGGAAATTGTGTGATTCTTTCCCCTCGTCGTCAGTTCATAAACAGCTCAGCAGATGTGATGTGGCTGGACTTTGGAGCTAGTTAGTGTCACAGACCATGGGATTGTTAATGAATGATAATCATTACTAAGTAGAATCCCAGCAACCTGAGAAGACTCCCAGACATTAGATAAGATTCCCATTAAGTTGGAGTAGGGTTGTATCTAACGTTCCGATGATAACATCCCCAAAACATTCAAATAACTTGAATTTGATTTTCAGCAAAAAATAAAAATAAAATATCTTTGAAATGTTCTCCTAACATTCACTACAATGTTGTGCCCATCTATACCAACCACCACAGAACATCCCCCACGTGCTCATTAGGTTTCCAGCTAATTTAATAACACAATGTACCAGTCTTGTTTTTACAACGTTCTGGGAATGTTCTTACAAATGTTTTATACAAACATTGTATAATCATCAGCACCACTGCACAGTTTTTGTGTTATGAGAACATTTGCCGCAACCTAACGAATGTTCTGGGAACTTTCACAGAATCAATTTTGGTTTGCTGGGAGGGATGGGCCTCCAACATGTCTGCTCTCTGAGCTCTCTACTGGGTGTGACTGGCAGCAGCAGAACGGACAGACGGAGGGATAGATGGATTAACAAATCAATGCATGAAGAGACTGTCTGTCGTATTCAAGGAGGTATACCACCAGGGAGAGGGTGTGGGGGTGATTTGGTCTCTCCCTTCATTGATGGACCCTTCCTTTCCACAATGGGCTGAAGGTGTGTGTCTGTTCTACCTCTGCTCTCTGCCACAAATGGTATTCCAGAGCTTCCCCTCTCCCGTCGGAGTGGGGAGAGTCTGGGAATCTGGCACCGAACCCGTTCTCTCTCTCTCTCTCTTTCTCTCCCCCTCCTTCTGGCTGCAGACAGGTTGGGAGGTCACATCAGGGTGTGTTTGTTGACCAGGAGAGTACAAGGTGAGAACAGACTTCAACAGCTGGACTACTCTACACCTATACACATCATACCTAGCAGGATACACACACACACACACACACACACACACACACACACACACACACACACACACACACACACACACACACACACACACACACACACACACACACACACACACACACACACACACACACACACACACACACACACACACACACACACACACACACACACACACACACACACACACACTCCATAGAGAGCAGACATACACGTAGTACACAGTCAATATGCAGCCACAGCAGGAACCTTTCAGAGCCCATTACTCTTTGGTCACAGTGTGGGCACAAACACAGCGCTAGCTGTTCATGTGTATGAACTGCAGGCATCAGGCCTGATTCAACCTGACAAATAGCCAAGTTTCCCCATTTCTCATTCCCTTTCTTATTCCTCCTCTACTTGGCTTCTTCTTCTCCCTGCTGTATTTGTACACACCTCCTATTACACACCCCATTTCCTGTGTGCGTACTGTATGTTTGTGCGTGCGTGTGTGTGTATGTGCGTGCGTGTGTGTGCATGTGTTGTGTTAGATGTTTTATGGGGTGGTGAAAGATGAGGTGAGACAAAGCGTCCCTCTGTGTGTTATTGGAAGTAACTTTTCTAATTCCAGAGGAACAGTCGCACAGTAAATCTGAACATTAAACAGCTCTGAAAGTTGCTCAGTCTCTCTCCAAGGCTCTGGTCAGAGGGCTGTCAGGGACCTGACCTTATGTGTTCCAAAGACAGAGAGAACAAGCTTGATGTGTTACCCAATAGAAACTCTTTATCTTATCCTTCTTCTCTCTCTCTCTCTCTCTCTCTCTCTCTCTCTCTCTCTCTCTCTCTCTCTCTCTCTCTCTCTCTCTCTCTCTCTCTCTCTCTCTCTCTCTCTCTCTCTCTCTCTCTCTCCTCTCTCTCTCTCTCTCTCTCTCTCTCTCTCTCTCTCGTTGTCTCTCTCTCATTCTCTCTCTCTCTCTCTCTCTCTCTCTCTCTCTCTCTCTCTCTCTCTCTCTCTCTCTCTCTCTCTCGTTGTCTCTCTCTCTCATTCTCTCTCTCTCTCTCTCTCTCTCTCTCTCTCTCTCTCTCTCTCTCTCTCTCTCTCTCTCTCTCTCTCTATGTCTCTCTCTATGTCTCTCTCTATGTCTCTCTCTCTCTTTCTCTATCCCTCTCTCCTTCTCTCTCTCTTTCTCTCTCGGTAATGTACAGTACAGTAAACATTACACTGTAATTATGTCTATAAACATATGTTTATATACAGTGTTGTAACGATGTGCAAATTGTCAAATAAAATAAACATCTCTCTCTCTCTGTCCCTGTCAATTCAATGTAAGTGCTTTATTGGCATGGGAAACATATGTTCACATTTCCAAAGCAAGTGAAAGGGAAAATAAATAAACAGAAATATACTGTAGGTTGTATTTACAATGGCGTTTGTTCTTCACTGGTTGCCCTTTTCTTGTGGCAACAGGTCACAAATCTTGTGCTGTGATGACACACTGCTATTCCACCCAAAATATATGTCAGTTCATCAAAATTGGATTTGTTTTTTGAATTCTTTGTGGGTCTGTGTAATCTGAGGGAAATATGTGTCTCTAGTATCATTCAAGTTCACTTAGTTTTTTGTAAATTCTTTCCAATGTGTCAAGTAATTATCTTTTTGTTTTCTCATGATTTGTTTGGGTCTAATTGTGTTGCTGTCTCTGGGCTCTGTGGGGTGTGTTTGTGTTTGTGAACAGAGCCCCAGGACCAGCTGGCTTAGGGGGCTCCTCTCCAGATTTATTTCTCTGAAGATGATGGCTTTGTTAGAGAAGTTTTGGGAATCTCTTTCTTATCGGTGGTTGTACGGCTCTATTCTGGATTTTTATAATTAGCGGGTATCGGTCTAATTCTGCTCTGCATGCATTATTTGTTGTTTTACGTTGTACATGGAGGATATTTTGTGCAGAATTCTGCATGCGGAGTCTCTATTTGATGTTTGTCCCAATTTGTGAATTCTTTGGATGGTGAGCTGACCCCAGACCTCACAACCATAAAGGGCAAAGGGTTAAATAACTGATACAAGTATTTTTAGCCAGATCCTGATTGGTATGTTGTATTTTATGTTCCTTTTGATGGCATAGAAGGACCTTCTTGTCTCATCTCTCAGCTCGTTCACAGCTTTGTGGAAGTTACCTGTGGCGCTGATGTTTAGACCGAGGTGTGAATAGTTTTTTGTGTGCTCTAGGGCAACGGTGTCTAGATGGATTTGTATTTGCGGATCTGGAGACTGGACCTTTTTTGGATCACCATTATTTTTGTCTTACTGAGATTTACTGTCAGGGCCCAGTCTGACATAATCTGTGCTGAAGATCCGCATAAGTGCTGCTGTAGGCCATCCTTGGTAGATGACAGAAGGACCAGATCATCAGCAAACAGTAGACATTTGACTTCAGATTCTAGTAGGGTGAGACCGGGTGCTGCAGACTGTTCTAGTAGGGTGAGGCCGGGTGCTGCTTACTGTTCTAGTGCCCTCACCAATTCGTTGATATATATGTTGAAGAGGGTAGGGCTTAAGCTGCATCCCTGTCTCACCTCACATCCCTTTGGAAAGAAATATGTGTGTTTTTTACCTATTTTAACCGCACACTTGTTGTTTGTGTACATGGATTTTATAATGTCGTATGTTTTTCCCCAAACACCACTTTCCATAAATTTGTATACCAGACCCTCATGCCAAATTGTACATTGTTTTCACTGAGGAAATGTACAAGTCTGCTGTTAATGATATTGCAGAGGATTTTCCCAAGGTTGCTGTTGATGCATGGTGAAGCAGGTAGCCTAGTGGTTAGAGCATTGGAGTGGTAACCGAAATGTTGCAAGATCAAATCCCTTAGCTGGCGTGGTAAAACTATGTAATTCTGCTCCTGAACAAGGCAGTTAACCCACTGTTCCTCTGCCTTCATTGAAAATAAGAATTTGTTCTTAACTGACTTTCCTAGTTAAATAAAGGTAAAAAAAATGCATATCCTAAATTTGTCTCCACTTATGTGGATTGGGGGGGGATCAGGTCTTGGTTCCAAATATTGGGGAAGATGCCAGAGCTAAGGCTGATGTTAAACTCTTTAAGTATTGCCAATTGGAATTTGTTGTCTGTATATTTAATCACTTCATTGAGGATACCATCAACACCACAGGCCTTTTTTGGGTTGGAGGGTTAATATTTAGTTATGTAGTTCAATCAAGGTAATTGGAGAATCCATTGGGTTCTGGTAGTCTTTAATAGTTGATTCTAAGATGTGTATTTGATCATGTATATGTTATTGCTGTTTGTTCTTTGGTATAGGGCCAAAAATATTAGATAAGTGGTTTACTCATACATCTCCATTTTGGATAGATAATTCTTCGTATTGTTGTTTGTTTATGGATCGGACCAATGTACAGCGTGGTAAGTGTCCATTATATTTTAATAAAAACTGAACACGACAAAAATACAAAAATAACAAAGTGAATGAAAACGAAAACCGAAACAGTCCTGAATGGTGACACAAACACAAACCCAGGAAACAACCACCCACAACCAAAATGGGGAAAACCAGGCAATATTTTGGATAGATAACTCTTTGTGTTGTTTTTAGTTTAGTGTTTTCCAATTTTCCCTATAAGTAGTTTTGAGTCTGTGGATTCTTCAATTACATTGAGCTGATTTCTGACATGCAATTCCTTATTTTTCCGTAGTGTATTTCTGTATTGTTTTAGTGATTCACCATAGTGAAGGCGTAGACTCAGGTTTTCTGGGTCTCTTTGTTTTTGGTTGGATAGGTTTTTCAATTTCTTTCTATGATTTTTGCATTCTTCATCAAATCATTTGTCATTGTTGTTCATTTTCTTTGGTTTTCAGTTTGACATTTTGTGATTTGATAGGGAAGCTGAGCGGTCAAATATACTGTTCAGATTTTCTACTGCCAAGTTTACACCTTCACTATTACAGTGAAACATTTTGTCCAGGAAATTGTCTAAAAGGGATTGAATTTGTTGCCTAATTGTTGTTTGGTAGGTTTCCAAACTACTTTCCTTACATCTATAGCATTTCTTAATAGTATTCCGATTGTTTGGCTTTGATGCCTCATGATTGAGTATTGCTCTGTTCAAGTAGACTGTGATTTTGCTGTGATCTGATAGGGGTGTCAGTGGGCTGACTGTGAACGCTCTGAGAGACTCTGGGTTGAGGTCAGTGATAAAGTAGTCTTCAGTTCTATTGCCAAGAGATGAGCTATAGGTTTACCAGCCATAGGAGTACCCTCGACGCCTACCATTGACTATGTACAGACCCAGCGTGCAACATGGTTATGTTGTCGGGGGGCATATGGCGGAGGGAATGCTGTCACCTCCAGGTAGGGGATTGTCCCCTTGTGTGCAGAGGGTGTCAGGATCTTGTCCAGTTTTAGGATTTAGGTCACCATAGACTAGTACATGTCCCTGGGCCTGGAAATGATCGATTTCCCCTGAAGGATGGAGAAGCTGTCTTCAATAAAGTATGGGGATTCTAGTGGGGGGATATAGGTAGCACACAGGAATACATTTTTCTCTGTTAAGATCATTTCCTTTTGAATTCCTAGCGAAATGTAAAATGTTCCTGTTTTGATTCATTTAATGGAGTGAGTTAGGTCTGCTCTATACCAAATTAGCATTCCCCTGAGTCCCTTTCCCGTTTCACACCTGGTAGTTTGGTGGATAGGACTAGTAATAGACTGGCCACCGGGAGATATCCCGGTTGGCTGGTCAATCTCTGGGCCGGTGGGGTGCATGCAATATACATATTTTACAACTAATAAAAATGTTGGCATAAGGTTGAGCGACACGGGCCAACCCCCCCTTTCCCCCAGGCCAGTTGGACTATTCCAAATGAATGTCTATGCAACACTTAGCCCCTTCCCCTTTTGTCACACTCACACTCACACATTGACACTGACAGTGACAGCTCGAAAATGTCCTACAATACAAATTGAAAAGCGGAGTAAAAAACATAAGGGTGGGGCTGAAAAGTTAAGAGACAAAAGAGTCAAAAGTCTTCACTCAAATGCAAGTAAATGTAAGAAACTAACCAACTCTTTCGGTAGTAGTAGTACTAGTACCACCGACGCCAACATCGAAGTGCTAGACCGGCAAGAGGAAGATGCCACCACCCGGTTGGCGAGTAAAAGAGTAGACGGAGAGGACAGCGAAGCCAAAGATAGTGCAGCCGATGAGGTAGATATGTCAAATCAAATCAAAGTTTATTTGTCACGTGCGTCGAATACAACAGGTGTAGTAAACCTTACAGTGATATGCTTACGAAACGCTTATGTGCCTAAATGTGTAATATCAGAACACATGATATATCAGAATTGATGAGGGAAATGCAAATACTATTGGTCAGCTACAGCTGTGTAAATGTACCAGAAAGAAAGAGTTGAGGTAAAGACGTACAGTAACTGGGTTTTCAAAACGGCTAGCGGAATAACTCAAATGTGACGCATAGCAAAGCTCTGAATGCCTAGATTTCACCGTCTTGTGGGGATTTTGTGGGAATTGGTAATCACTTGAGTATCAGTGATTTGTTGGATCATTTCACTTAGCTAAAATAAGCATTTTAATTTGATTCTGATTGCTATTGCCTTGTCGTTCTAAACACTAAATTGTATTAGACATATATAAACGTTATATATTAGCTAATTATATTTCATGTCTATAGGGCCATTGGTTGCAAATAGTATACATATGGTAAATCCAATCAAGTCCTTTCCCTCAAAATCATAGGTCATACACAGGGGGTCCAAAAAGGCACCAGTACAGGCAGGGAAAAGGCTAGTAACGTTGTCTAGGAGATCAGGCAATAGGTTGATACAGGAAATCCGATAGGCTAAAGTACAGGCAGGGAATAGGCAAAATGTGTTGTTAGTGAGGCAGGCAAACACTATCAGACACAGGAGGAGTAAATCACGGGAAAAACAGAGCTCCGAAAGAAGTGTGTCCCAAAACAAACAATACCTCACAGTGACGGGCTGCAAAGAACTGAACTAAATAGTGTAATGACATACAGGTGTGTGAACAGGTGATCAGAATTCAGGTGATTGGGATCTGGAGAGTGAGCTGCGTTTAGGGGATGTAGGTGTTTGAGAGTGTGAGCTGGAAGCAGACGTCACAAATATGTCTACAGTGATTTGCTAGCTATGATCCTCATTGCCGCGGTTCCTACCACTTCACCTCTTGCTAGACAATGCATTGAAACTCATCACCATGCCAACAGTCTGGTGTAAACGGCGAGTAAAGCCACACAAAAAACATGTTGTGTTGTCATTCATTCACTTGATATGAAATAGTGAGGTGCTGCTGTGTTTTTGTAGTTTTTCAAAATTGGGCCTTTATTAGTTAATTTATATATTATTTTATTCATATCCAGGTTGATGATAGGTCCAGTCCAGTTTCAGTGGAAGTGAGCATTGATGTTGATGACAGGCCCAGTCCAGTTTCAGTGGAAGAGAGGATCTTTGGGGTTGATGACATGCCCAGTCCTATTTCATTGGAAAAGAGAGTCAAGGAAGGCCAGGATGCCAGACCAACTTTTGATTATTTAAAGAATTTTTTTGTTTCCACTCCACGCAGGAATCAAACAACTCTGTGGTACTCTATGTTTCAAAGACGGCACCAATCGGAAATGGCTGCCATTCGGTGAAGAATGCCAAGCGTTGTACTGTTTAATTTGTATGGCATTTGCGAAGCCTTCTGACAGCAGTATTTTTATGAGCGGAATGACAGATTGGAAACATGTTCACCAAAGGGTAGAAGAGCACGAGAAGAGCAACATGCACAGAAGTAGTGCTGAGGCATACTTTTTAATGTCCTCCAAAGCAGACAGTCAAAGTCTGCTCAGTGGCAGTCAGGTGTCTGCCCACACAGAGCAGGTACGCAGGAGAAGGCAGGTGCTGGAACGTGTCGTAGACATAGTGAAAGTCATTGGCAAAAGGGGGCTCAGTTTCAGGGGGATGCAGTCTGAGGCTGCATATACATTAGAGGACACCAGAATCAATCACGGTCATTTCTTGGAGATGATAATACTGCTTGGAAAGTATGTCTGCTTGAAATACTGTCAACTTCGTCATTCACACAATTCAGAGCATTATCCAAGAGACAATGTCTAGTGAAATTGAGCAAGCTGGAATGTTCTCTGTCCAAATCGACACAACTCAGGACATAACTCCTCAAGACCAGTGCTCTGTCATTTTGAGATATGTGACAGAGGTCATACAAGAGAGGCTTGTGGCTGTTGTGAAGTGTGAGGCATCCACTGGACAGTACTTTGTCCAATTGTTGACAGATGTCGTGGATTAACTAAAATTAGACATGAGCAAGTGCATTGATAATGCTATGGATGGAGCATCTAATATGCAGGGCAAATATAAGGGCTTCTCTACTCTGTTAACCTCAAAGTCACCCAATCAAATGCATGTATGATGCTATGCACATGTCCTTAATCTGGTTTGTCTGACAACTGATATTGTCTTAGCAAGCAGGTCACTGTTTGCTCTCCTTAACAACATTGCTGTGTTACTCCGTGAATCCTACCAAAGGATGGATGTGGGAGAAGAAGAGCCAGGACATGTGACACGGACGCCTATCTCCAATCAGAGAAACAGGCTGGTGGGCTCGGGATTGTGCATTGAAGAAGGAATTTGGATCCTTTGGAAAACCAGGCCAGGGTCTCTATGTTGAAGTACTCCTCACACTATCAGCCATACAAGGACAGGCCAACATGAAGACAATTGTTTGGATGAAGGCAAGAGGATTTACTGAGGCTCATCTCCGGTATGATATAAAAAAAAAAAGGTGAAAGGTGAAATAAAAAAAATAAAAAAATATGATACTGACAGCTCAAATATTTCTTTGGATATTTGAGAACACGTCACCACTGTCCAAATACCTGCAGACAAGTAGGATGGACATCCTGTCTACCCATCGAATGTTGTGGCTACACAGGAAACCCTGAAAATGGTGTCAAAGTCTCTTGACATGCCTAAGGCAGCTACAGACACATTTGTTCAGTTTACAAATAAGAAGATCAAAGAACAGGATGAGGACGCAGAGCTGGAGGAGGTGGAAACCACTCTGCCACAGAAAAGGGCAAGAAAGAAGAAAATCATGTCTGGAGAGATGGTTCAAGATGAAGCTTTGACAGAGGCAGAGAGTGCCTATAAAGTTCAAGTCCACAATCAAATGATGGATACAGTGACAGATAGTATCCTCATGTGATTTCTGTCTCATGGCTCTCTATATGCTGACCTAGCCCTTCTGGACCCTAGAAACGTATCCCAAATAACATCCCATGGTCTTCCACAGACAGCCCTTCAAGAGATCAGCAAATGTTTGCTTCGATTTGATAGTCGAACAACTGTTGACAATTTGCAGTGTGAGCTGAGGAGTCTCGCTGTAACAGTGGAAAATACTGAACAGTTCAGGATTGGAGGAATACATGACCAGGACAGTGGAGGATGGCCCTGATGGAAATGAAGATGAGGTGGAAATGAATAATAAATCCTGCTCATCCTACAAAGAATGTCCATTGTGTTGTTACCAGATGGCGAGACGGTACAACTTGCTGACTGATGCAGACCATATCCTTGACCTTGGATATGAGTTCCTACTCATCCTCTTAGTTACCCAGGTAGTTCCTACTCATCCTCTTAGTTACCCAGGTAGTTCCTACTCATCCTCTTAGTTACCCAGGTAGTTCCTACTCATCCTCTCAGTTACCCAGGTAGTTCCTACTCATCCTCTCAGTTACCCAGGTAGTTCCTACTCATCCTCTTAGTTACCCAGGTAGTTCCTACTCATCCTCTTAGTTACCCAGGTAGTTCCTACTCATCCTCTCAGTTACCCAGGTAGTTCCTACTCATCCTCTCAGTTACCCAGGTAGTTCCTACTCATCCTCTCAGTTACCCAGGTAGTTCCTACTCATCCTCTTAGTTACCCAGGTAGTTCCTACTCACCCTCTCAGTTACCCAGGTAGTTCCTACTCACCCTCTCAGTTACCCAGGTAGTTCCTACTCACCCTCTCAGTTACCCAGGTAGTTCCTACTCACCCTCTCAGTTACCCAGGTAGTTCCTACTCACCCTCTCAGTTACCCAGGTAGTTCCTACTCACCCTCTCAGTTACACAGGTAGTTCCTACTCATCCTCTTAGTTACCAAGGTAGTTCCTACTCATCCTCTTAGTTACCCAGGTAGTTCCTACTGACCCTCTCAGTTACCCAGGTAGTTCCTACTGACCCTCTCAGTTACCCAGGTAGTTCCTACTCATCCTCTGTTACCCAGGTAGTTCCTACTCACCCTCTCAGTTACCCAGGTAGTTCCTACTGACCCTCTCAGTTACCCAGGTAGTTCCTACTCATCCTCTGTTACCCAGGTAGTTCCTACTCACCCTCTCAGTTACCCAGGTAGTTCCTACTCATCCTCTCAGTTACCCAGGTAGTTCCTACTCATCCTCTCAGTTACCCAGGTAGTTCCTACTCACCCTCTCAGTTACCCAGGTAGTTCCTACTCACCCTCTCAGTTACCCAGGTAGTTCCTACTCACCCTCTCAGTTACCCAGGTAGTTCCTACTGACCCTCTCAGTTACCCAGGTAGTTCCTACTCACCCTCTCAGTTACCCAGGTAGTTCCTACTCATCCTCTTAGTTACCCAGGTAGTTCCTACTCACCCTCTCAGTTACCCAGGTAGTTCCTACTCATCCTCTTAGTTACCCAGGTAGTTCCTACTCACCCTCTTAGTTACCCAGGTAGTTCCTACTCACCCTCTCAGTTACCCAGGTAGTTCCTACTCACCCTCTCAGTTACCCAGGTAGTTCCTACTCACCCTCTCAGTTACCCAGGTAGTTCCTACTCACCCTCTCAGTTACCCAGGTAGTTCCTACTCATCCTCTTAGTTACCCAGGTAGTTCCTACTCATCCTCTCAGTTACCCAGGTAGTTCCTACTCATCCTCTCAGTTACTCAGGTAGTTCCTACTCATCCTCTTAGTTACCCAGGTAGTTCCTACTCACCCTCTCAGTTACCCAGGTAGTTCCTACTCACCCTCTCAGTTACCCAGGTAGTTCCTACTGACCCTCTCAGTTACCCAGGTAGTTCCTACTCATCCTCTTAGTTACCCAGGTAGTTCCTACTCATCCTCTTAGTTACCCAGGTAGTTCCTACTGACCCTCTCAGTTACCCAGGTAGTTCCTACTGACGCTCTCAGTTACCCAGGTAGTTCCTACTCATCCTCTGTTACCCAGGTAGTTCCTACTCACCCTCTCAGTTACCCAGGTAGTTCCTACTGACCCTCTCAGTTACCCAGGTAGTTCCTACTCATCCTCTGTTACCCAGGTAGTTCCTACTCACCCTCTCAGTTACCCATTTAGTTCCTACTCACCCTCTCAGTTACCCAGGTAGTTCCTACTCACCCTCTCAGTTACCCAGGTAGTTCCTACTCATCCTCTTAGTTACCCAGGTAGTTCCTACTCACCCTCTCAGTTACCCAGGTAGTTCCTACTCATCCTCTTAGTTACCCAGGTAGTTCCTACTCACCCTCTCAGTTACCCAGGTAGTTCCTACTCACCCTCTCAGTTACCCAGGTAGTTCCTACTCACCCTCTCAGTTACCCAGGTAGTTCCTACTCACCCTCTCAGTTACCCAGGTAGTTCCTACTCACCCTCTCAGTTACCCAGGTAGTTCCTACTCACCCTCTCAGTTACACAGGTAGTTCCTACTCATCCTCTTAGTTACCAAGGTAGTTCCTACTCATCCTCTTAGTTACCCAGGTAGTTCCTACTGACCCTCTCAGTTACCCAGGTAGTTCCTACTGACCCTCTCAGTTACCCAGGTAGTTCCTACTCATCCTCTGTTACCCAGGTAGTTCCTACTCACCCTCTCAGTTACCCAGGTAGTTCCTACTGACCCTCTCAGTTACCCAGGTAGTTCCTACTCATCCTCTGTTACCCAGGTAGTTCCTACTCACCCTCTCAGTTACCCAGGTAGTTCCTACTCATCCTCTCAGTTACCCAGGTAGTTCCTACTCATCCTCTCAGTTACCCAGGTAGTTCCTACTCACCCTCTCAGTTACCCAGGTAGTTCCTACTCACCCTCTCAGTTACCCAGGTAGTTCCTACTCACCCTCAAAGTTACCCAGGTAGTTCCTACTGACCCTCTCAGTTACCCAGGTAGTTCCTACTCACCCTCTCAGTTACCCAGGTAGTTCCTACTCATCCTCTTAGTTACCCAGGTAGTTCCTACTCACCCTCTCAGTTACCCAGGTAGTTCCTACTCATCCTCTTAGTTACCCAGGTAGTTCCTACTCACCCTCTTAGTTACCCAGGTAGTTCCTACTCACCCTCTCAGTTACCCAGGTAGTTCCTACTCACCCTCTCAGTTACCCAGGTAGTTCCTACTCACCCTCTCAGTTACCCAGGTAGTTCCTACTCACCCTCTCAGTTACCCAGGTAGTTCCTACTCATCCTCTTAGTTACCCAGGTAGTTCCTACTCATCCTCTCAGTTACCCAGGTAGTTCCTACTCATCCTCTCAGTTACTCAGGTAGTTCCTACTCATCCTCTTAGTTACCCAGGTAGTTCCTACTCACCCTCTCAGTTACCCAGGTAGTTCCTACTCACCCTCTCAGTTACCCAGGTAGTTCCTACTGACCCTCTCAGTTACCCAGGTAGTTCCTACTCATCCTCTTAGTTACCCAGGTAGTTCCTACTCATCCTCTTAGTTACCCAGGTAGTTCCTACTGACCCTCTCAGTTACCCAGGTAGTTCCTACTGACGCTCTCAGTTACCCAGGTAGTTCCTACTCATCCTCTGTTACCCAGGTAGTTCCTACTCACCCTCTCAGTTACCCAGGTAGTTCCTACTGACCCTCTCAGTTACCCAGGTAGTTCCTACTCATCCTCTGTTACCCAGGTAGTTCCTACTCACCCTCTCAGTTACCCAGGTAGTTCCTACTCACCCTCTCAGTTACCCAGGTAGTTCCTACTCACCCTCTCAGTTACCCAGGTAGTTCCTACTCATCCTCTTAGTTACCCAGGTAGTTCCTACTCACCCTCTCAGTTACCCAGGTAGTTCCTACTCATCCTCTTAGTTACCCAGGTAGTTCCTACTCACCCTCTCAGTTACCCAGGTAGTTCCTACTCACCCTCTTAGTTACCCAGGTAGTTCCTACTCACCCTCTCAGTTACCCAGGTAGTTCCTACTCACCCTCTTAGTTACCCAGGTAGTTCCTACTCACCCTCTCAGTTACCCAGGTAGTTCCTACTCAACCTCTCAGTTACCCAGGTAGTTCCTACTCATCCTCTCAGTTACCCAGGTAGTTCCTACTCACCCTCTTAGTTACCCAGGTAGTTCCTACTCACCCTCTCAGTTACCCAGGTAGTTCCTACTCATCCTCTTAGTTACCCAGGTAGTTCCTACTCACCCTCTCAGTTACCCAGGTAGTTCCTACACATCCTCTTAGTTACCCAGGTAGTTCCTACTCACCCTCTCAGTTACCCAGGTAGTTCCTACTCACCCTCTTAGTTACCCAGGTAGTTCCTACTGATCCTCTCAGTTACCCAGGTAGTTCCTACTCACCCTCTCAGTTACCCAGGTAGTTCCTACTGATCCTCTCAGTTACCGAGGTAGTTCCTACTCACCCTCTGTTACCCAGGTAGTTCCTACTCACCCTCTCAGTTACCCAGGTAGTTCCTACTCACCCTCTTAGTTACCCAGGTAGTTCCTACTGATCCTCTCAGTTACCCAGGTAGTTCCTACTCACCCTCTCAGTTACCCAGGTAGTTCCTACTGATCCTCTCAGTTACCCAGGTAGTTCC